>NW_026613523.1:0-147500 GCF_026213295.1 Gadus chalcogrammus
GAGGACACGCCGTGGGAGTCGTTTTCTTTTTTTTTGGATCAATTCAAATATTTTTTTCATTTGTCACCCTTACTCAAAAACAACAAAATACGATTGAATGAGAATTGCAAAATAAACTTGGGAAATGATCAATTTCACCCCACACAAAATCCCAAAGGCCCATGCTAAACACAGGGTTTCTGCAAAGTTGATCATTCTGTCTTTTACTCTAAGAAAGATGATGGATGGATGGAAGGCTGAGAGATATATTGATAGATATTGATGGAAAGTGATTGATTTGTTAGCTTCTAAAACTCCAGCAAAATGCAAATGAACTATAAGTAGTATAACCAGTAATCAGTCCAATATATGGCACACTTTATGCACCCAGGCACTTTCTGCTTCCCCAGCAACAATACTGGTCGAAACATAGTGATGTGGTACTGGTCGAATTGTGGTGGTGTGGTACTGGTCGATAAGTAGTGGTGTGGTACTGGTCGAAACGTGGTGGTGTGATACTGGTCGAAACGTGGTGGTGCGGTACTGGTCGAAACATAGTGATGTGGTACTGGTCAAAACATAGTGGTGTGGTACTGGTTGAAACGTGGTGGTGTGGTACTGGTCAAGAAATAGTGGTGTGAACCGTACTGGTTGAAATGTGGTGGTGTGGTACTGGTCGAACGCAGTGGTGTGGTACTGGTCGAGGTGTAAAGCGAAAGAAAGTGAAATGCCCAATCCCCCTGATTTGAGCTTGTCTGATGTAAGACTTTAGATGTCAATCGGAAGTCTTATTTGTGAGACTACCGTAGGCCCAACAACCGTAGGCCTGCATTCAAACTTAGTGATTAACGCAGAAAAAACATGTTATCATTAAAGCTTTGAACCAATGCAGGTGTCAACGGTGTTCAGCATCCTGCACGTTGTTCATTAAGGTTTTTGGTTTCACTGGATGCATCCTTCAGAGAGAGATGGACCTCTAAACACTATGTTTTGAAGAGAGAGAGAGATACGGGAGGAAAATGGGTAGGAAATGTTCAAGGGAGAATTGATTCAGAAGATGGTTCGCCAAAGAAAAGGGGTGAAATGGAAAGACCTTCCAGATATTCAGAGTTTCAGTCCGGCCTTGGCTGTGCAGCCATTACTTTTCCCATATCTCCCATTACGTGGTTAAAAAAAATGCTCTCTTTGCTCTTTCCAGATCCGTTTGGTAAACATCAAGTCTTTCATCAGTGGACCCATACCAACAGTTGACAGGGGAATAAACAGATTCAGTCGTCTACTTGCACTGAATACATGGCTTTCCAGAGTCTGCAATAAAAGAGGAAGGGGCTTTATTGACAATTTCAACTTATTCTGGGGGCACAAATATCTTTTCAGAGCAGATGGCCTACACCCAAACAGGTTAGGCTCAAAACTGTTGAGGGACAATCTTCTTTTCTCGCTTTCCCACAAATCTCCATGGTCTGACGCACAGGCCACAATCAGAGCACAGGTTGAGAAGAAGCGAGACTACAGCCTCCCCCACACAACTACTCTGCCACTATCTGACACACAGATAGCAGACAGCCCACAGCCATGGTCTGACGCACAGGCCACAATCAGAGCACAGGTTGAGAAGAAGACATGTATCAGCCCGTCACTGAAATTAACCCCGCCACTTCAAGAGTCCACGAACGCGCCTGCCACCCATGCACCCCTGAGCCCCGAGATGCGTCCGGACGGACAGTGCGGACAGAGACGGAACAATAACCAGTCGCCATTGAGGCGAGCTAAGAAGAAGCGAGACTACAGCCTCCCCCCCCCCCCCCACAAATGTTCTCTATGTCCACTATCTGACACACAGATAGCAGACAGCCCACAGACCTTGAAGAGAGACAACAGCCCGCCCGACGCCATCAACACTGTGCTGAGGGGGGTGGCCGGCTTGGCGGGGAACGACCACCCCCTTCCTCTTCCTCTGCATTACCTCATCGACGATGACCTCCAGCCTCATCTCTCCCACAGCTATCTCTCCAGCCCCAATGTCTCCTCCCTTTGCGATTTTCCAGCCGAATATAAGAGACTGGAATATGTTGGAATATCTGCGTCATTGATAGCATCGCCATGTCCTGGCGACAGGCTGATAACACCCAAGAGGATGGCGCCCCAGCCCCCCCCCCTATACTGATAGTAGTCCTGAGTATTACTGAGACAAAAAAGGGTTCAGCCGTAGACACAGTATAAAGGAAGTTTCACATAATCTGCTGAACCCAAGGTTGCCTACGTCAAAGCAGGGCAACTTTCGCATTCATGCTGTAACCACTAAGAGAGTAAACAAAGGGAAACTTAGACACACAAATCTCACAAATAACCTCACAAATCTCATATCTATTGCCTCCAAACCAAAAACAACCTTAAACCCTATCAACAACACCATCAGGATGGCTCTACTTAATGTGAGGTCTCTTAATAACAAATCAATTTTAGTGAATGATTTTATTACCACTTCTAAACTGGATTTTATGTTTTTAACTGAAACATGGCTGGGACAAATTAACACTGCAACCGTTCTGATAGAGACAGCTCCTCCCAACTATAACTTTTTTGATGCATGTAGATCTGGAAAAAGAGGTGGAGGGGTTGCTGCTTTATTTTAAAATGTATTTCAGGGGAAACAGATGTTATTTGGTGATTTTCCATCGTTCGAATACCTTAGTGCTGTATTGAAATGCTCCCCCAGAGTTCTCCTATTAATTATTTACAGGCCACCAACATATTCTGGAAATTTTTTCGATGACTTCACAGAATTATTGTCTAGCATCTCCACATAATTTGACTGTCTAGTTATAACTGGTGACTTCAATTTTCATACTGATGATTTGAATGACAAGTGTGCAAAAAAACTTTTTGCCATTTTGGACACATTTGAACTGTCTCAACATGTGAAAGAGGCTACTCATTGTAAGGGGCACACTCTAGACCTGGTTATCACAAAGGGCCTCAATGTTTCTGATCTCTCTGTGACTGATCCTTCCTTGTCTGACCACTTTTGTGTTTTCTTTAACATATCTTTTATTCACGACATACAGACAAAATCAAACACTGTCAAAAAACGGTATATCAATGAAGATTCTAATGTACTTTTTAAAAAGGCCATCTCCTTGCTACCACCTCTAAACCCATGTTCTGCTGATGATCTTGTAGAAAACTTTAATTTAAAATTTTTGAAAGTCATAGATGTCATGCACCTTATAAGGTTAAAACGATTTCTGGAAAGCAAAAGGCACCCTGGAGAAAAGCTGCTTCTGTAACAGCACAGAAAAAGGAATGCAGGAAGGTTGAACGCATCTGGCGTAAAACAAAAGTTCATATTCACCATGATATCTATAAAGAGAGCCTCCGTGCCTACAATTTAGACTTAAAAAATGCTAGAGAAACATTTTTCTCCAATATCATTAAAACCAACACTAATAATGCAAAAACCCTATTTGCAACTGTTGACAGACTGACCAACCCCCCAACAGAAATTCCACCTGATCTCCATTCCACGCAGAAATGCAATGAGTTTGCAGCTTTTTATATTGATAAAATTGAAGGTATCAGACGCGCCATCAATATCTCCACGTCAAACAAAAATGTTGGACTACCACCCTGTTCAGGCAAAAATTACGTGGCAAGGATGGCATGCTTTAATGTTATAGACTCTCAAAATCTTGTGGAAACTGTGATACAACTAAAGCCATCCACCTGTTGCCTTGATACTATACCTACCAACCTCTTTAAGAATGTTTTCGACTGCCTATCAGTAGACATATTGCAGATAGTCAACAACTCTCTCCAGTCAGGCAATTTCCCAAAAGCTTTGAAAACTGCAGTTATTAAACCCCTTTTAAAAAGCGGAGCCTAGAGGCCTCTATTATTAACAACTACAGACCAATATCAAATCTACCCTTCATAAGTAAAATAATTGAGAAAGTTGTCCTCCAGCAACTAAATCACTTCCTGGCTTCAACTGGTTGCTATGACACCTTCCAATCAGGATTTCGACCCCTGCACAGCACTGAGACCGCCCTTATTAAAGTTGTAAACGATATCCGTCTTAACACAGACTCTGGCAAAACCTCAATACTAATGCTACTTGACCTCAGTGCTGCATTCGACACTGTAGACCATACATTACTTCTGGAAAGGTTAGAAAACTGGGTGGGGCTTTCAGGCACTGTCTTAAATTGGTTCAGGTCCTACCTACAAAATAGGAACTACTTTGTTTCCATTGGCGACTTTGTATCAGAATCAACCAACGTGACATGTGGAGTCCCAAAAGGTTCGATCTTAGGACCCTCTTTATTCAACATCTACATGCTCCCACTAGGGCAAATCATGCAAAATAACAATATTGACCATCATTGCTATGCTGATGACACGCAAATCTATGTATCGCTATCACCAAATGACTATCGGCCCATAGATCTGCTGTGCCAGTGCATTGAGCAAGTGAAGGAATGGATGTGCCGAAATTTCCTTCAACTAAATGAGGACAAAACAGAGATAATTGTATTTGGTTCTAAAACGGAAAGGCTTAAAGTAACCCAACACCTTCACTCTCTGTCCCTGAAAACCTCAATCAAAGCCAGAAATCTAGGGGTTATCATGGATTCAGATTTACATTTTGACAGTCACATCAAATCAGTTACAAAATCGGCATATTATCACCTTAACCCATTTAGGCCTAAAGCGCCTGGAAAAAATGCCTGTAAAACCTATAGGCGATTTCAGAAAAGCCCCCAAAACCTGAAGTTTTTCTAGAAATTCAGCAATTGTGTCAACGCCTACTAAATTACTGATTTCTCAGCCCCTGTAACAGATAGGAACACAATTCAAAAAGTATTTGAGAGCTGACACCTGTGGCTTTCATGGGAAATTGGAGTTTTTATTTACAAATATTTACAATATTTACATACAGGTGGAAAAGTAAATAAAAAAGTAAAAAAATATGTAAAAGTGCAGGAACAGCACAAAACAGTAAAAAAAATAAAGTATAATAAAGTGAAATAAGTATATAAGAAAGTAATAAAGTATATAATAACAAACATGGGAAGGGGAACAGACTGGGACTAAAACTGTAAACAGTCTGCGTTTTAAATTACATGCACTTGTATGTGATGACTACTGAATAAAAGTATTATGCATAATACAAATACAATTGCATTCCATCCTAAGAAGTAGCGTAATTAAAAGATACAGGCTATAATTTGGGAATGTATAGTAGCCTAGGCCTTATTGTTCTGGAGATCGCAGTTAGGTGTGAAATCCAAAGAAGCTCTATTCTTTGGAAGAGCCTTGAACATCCTGCATACGGGCCCGTCGTTGCCTTGTTACGCCACTGGTGGTGACATTCCAGAGAAGCTTATCTGGTTTTACGGGTGCTTTACGCATCTCCGGGACAGTAATACATCTCTTACATATAAACTGTCGTAATTTCTTATTACAGCATCATCACAATCAATAAGTATTACTATTGATAAGTATAAGTGACATTCCAGAGAAGCTTATCTGGTTTTACGCACCCGGGTGCTTTACGCATCTCCGGGACAGTAATACATCTCTTACATATAAACTGTAGTAATTACTTATTACAGCATCATCCCAATCAATAAGTATTACTATTGTCCTTGCCTCCAGATGGCCGCAAATCTGTCCCGGGACATATTTTTGGCGAATTGCGTCCGAAAGAGATTCTTACTCTGTCGCCAGTAATCTCTTCGCACCGGCAACACAAGCAGCCCCATTCCCATAGCCCCATTCCATACTTCTTCTTCCTCGTCGTCATTCACGAACATGTGCCTTAACCATAATTCCCGGTCAATCGGTTCGTATTCGTCATCAAAGGACTCGGCCTCATCAACATCTTCGAAGCCGAGAAACTCCTCGAAATCGCTACCGTCAGAAAAGTCTTCAGTCTCAAATTCCGCCATACTTGCTTGAAGAAATTTCTGAACTAAACTCACGAGGAACAAGTTGACACCTATATGTGTCTATTCTGATACATTTCATTGGCCCAGAGGCCGACACTTTGGGCAAAAACCCCCCTTATACAGAAAAACGACGCAAACGCTTTCCCGTCCTTAAAGGTAGAATGACGCAACAGCGCCCCCGGCTTTAAAGGTAGAACAGCGGCAATGCTTTCCCGGCTTAAATGGGTTAAAAATGTAGCAAGACTTAGAGGGCTCATGTCCACCGAAGACTTACAAAAGCTTGTACATGCCTTTATCACTAGTAAGCTTGATTACTGCAATGGTCTCCTTACAGGTCTCCCAAAACAAACTCGGAGGAAGCTTTAGCTTGTTCAGAATGCTGCTGCTAGAGTTCTAACAAAGACCAAAAAATTTGATCATATTACACCAATTCTGAAATCGTTACATTGGCTTCCTGTAGGTCAGAGAATTGATTTTAAAATCATGTTGCTGACCTATAAATCCCTACATGGTTTAGGCCCAAAATATTTAACTCATATGCTTCCACTACATCAGCCTTCTAGACCACTAAGATCCTCTGAGACCAATCTGTTAATTATCCCCAGAGTAAACACAAAACATGGGAAAGCAGGATTTAGTTACTATGCAACAAGGGCGTAACCACGCATTCTTTGGGGGGGTCGTGTCCCCCCCAATGTTGAGAAAATACTAACCTGTCCCCCCCAATATACAGCAGGATAAAATGTAAAATATATGTTCTCTTTTTATGAACCCTGTCAATGGATCGGTCTCTTGTTATGCAGTGATGTTGCTAGGTACGCGTCCTGCGTCCCTGACGCATTAAAATCTGAAAGGACGCACTAAACTCACTATCCATGCGTCCCGGGGACGCATCTCATTTTTCCCATGAAAAACGATACATTGTGAACATTAAACAACTCGTGTTTAATCACAGTAACTGGCCAAAGAAACCTTCTTGTCTGCAGGTCGGACAAGCGCTGTTTCAACCCTCTGCGCATCTACTCGGCGCAGACGTGATCCCCTGTACAAGGTATCGCGACATGCTAATTTAGCCGCTACCAAAACAACTAGCTCGTCACCGCTGATTTAATTTCAACAATTAAAAATACGAACTTCATAGTAAATAAACCCACGTTTCCACTGATCGATGCTGTGCTCATTCGTGTCGAATGAGCAAATCAAACAGGATTTTTTTGCAATCCTTCTGATTGAATATATGTACATTTATGACAAAATCTTGAGGACTAGGCTTGTGACACACACACACACACACAAATGTGGCGCTCGCGCGGTAATAGCTCATTGGCGCCACCTAGTGATCATTATGTGCAAATGCACAGCCTCTCATTAAAATGACTTAGGGGTCATTTGACCCCTCTTGCGGCGCTAGGAGTAAGTAAAAATGGCCCGGCGTTTCTAGTGTCAAACATGAACGGTTGAGTACTCCAGCTCTAACCATATCATACCACCATCAAGGAGTTTAACACTATTAATTTAATTTAAGAAATAGAATAATAATAAAAAAGAAACACATTTTTTAAACTGGGGAGTCGGGACCCATTGAATTTCTCAGGGACCCACCCAACTCGCCACCAGTGGGTCCCGGGGACTCACTACATTGAAAACCTATCAACATCACTGGTTATGTCTTATTTATTTTCAATTTATTTCCGTTTGTTGAGTGTGTGAATCCCCCCTCCTAATTGTACACTTGTGCGATTTAGTTTGAAACCACCTCGCGACTTTCTGCGTTGTCATGGTTACCCCACACTCTTTCTTCAGTGAGAGCCAAGAAAGTAAAGTTGAGTAATGGAGGATTTGAGGTTACCTAAAAAAAAAGAAAAAAAAAGTAGCCTACTTCTAATACAAGCAGAATATATAGACCAAAATGATCACGAAGGTCAGCCACTGTTCTTCTGATAACATAATGACATGTGGTCATGGGTATGTGGTATTTTTGTAATTGGTAGGTGTGTTTAAGGTCAGTAAGCAGCTAACCAAAACAATGTGTGTGTGTGTGTGTGTGGGGGGGGGGGGGGGGCGGGGCAGACATTACATTATTACACTATTCCTTTAGATGTGAATTCAAATGGTCAATATAGTACTCGAAACTATGTTCTAAATGTCCACATTTTCATATATAAATATAGAATTGTAGGCAATGCACTTAACAAATAATAATAAAAAATTGGACCCCCCCAATGTCTAAACCATGGTTACGCCCTTGCTATGCAACAAATAGCTGGAATAAACTCCCAGAGGATTTAAGACTTGCCCCAACTCTGAGCACCTTTAAAACAAGACTGAAGACTTTTATGTTTGCTATAGCTTTCTGCTAAATCTTAAATACATTGCACTTTCTAAAAAGCTTTTTTAACTTTGCCTTTATTTTCTATTTTAATACTAAAATGCCTTTTTCTATTTTACCCATTTCTTTGCATATGTTTTTCTTTTACTTATCTATTATTTTATTTTATTGTATGACAATGTTTATATGTGAAGCACTTTGAGTCTGCCTTGTGTATGAAAAGTGCTATATAAATAAAGTTGCCTTGCCTTGCCTAGTCAAGCTGTCGTGGCAATTTCTGTATCAGATATTGCGTCTAAGCAGATGAGATATTTAGATGCAAAAAGCACACAATACTGTTGACAATTAGTGGTTATATATATTTGTAATAAAAGTACGAACAACGATACATCACAACATGCATCAACAAACAACATAACAGGCATACATTACAATAATCTGAGGCCTCAGATGGGAGCTCCTCTTTGCATGTTACTTCATTCTCTGAAGGTACGCTCAGACAAGTCCACTGAGTCTTCCAATCAATGAGTTCTTATTCACTTCGTTTGGGTCCTGAAGGGGGTGGTCCCCCAATACTAAAAGTCTTTGTTCACCAGATTGTTATCTTTACAGTTGAAGCTCCCCCCCCCGAGGCTAAGGTGGGGTCGGCGGCCGTGCCATGTAACCTCTGGCTTTGTTTACGCTAGCCAGAGTGTCGAAGAACAGGCCCATACTTCAAAGCATTGCTTGGGAGATGACACACGAAAAGATAGGAACAGGCAGGCAATAAAATGCATCACACGACTCTCGGGGTTCACACTTTAAATGACCCAAAAGGAGAGCAGAAGGCAGACACTATATAAAATTACACAGAATAGCAACAAAACTTAAATTCATATAGACCAAAACAATACAACATGTAGATTTTCCATCACAATCCCCCCTTTGATTATTTATAATCACAAAATGATGCAACCTTTAGGATTAAAATGATCACTTAATCACAACATGCATATGTTCATAATCTACTATGTCCAACCATGGCCTCCAAGTACAGATATTTATACCACCGTTCGTTTTTACAGAAGGTAGCATAAAATCACCTGGAAAAATACAATTAAACTTCCATCACACTATCAATCCCATCAGATAGTGGTCCAGGGCTGGCATCCATTCTGAATGATGTAGATTCTGGCCCCATCTCTCCCCAGGCCAGAGACAGTCTTTTGGGCCTGGTTCTGACGTGATTGTGTGTGTAAGGGTGAGTTACTTGCACTTCACCCTGGTTTCAGTGTGGGGTGACGGCCAGGGGGGTTGGGTCGGAAGTGACCTTTGTTGTTGGTGATGGTGCCCGCTTGCAGTGGCTGGCGTGGGTCTGGGTAGCACTCTTAGCCACCTTGCTGTGATCCACAGGACTTGGAATGATTCCAACCACCTTGGTGAATTCCAGGCACGTCTTCGATAGTAATCCATGTATCGTTGAGTTGCCCTTCCTTGGGCTGTATCTGCAGTTGCCTTGGCTTGTTGTCCCGTAGACGTTGTTCTCTACGGGACCACTCTCCCTCTCTACTGTCCCACCACTCCGAGGGTGGTACGCAATGGTTGCGTGGATTCATTCTGTTGGATGACTTGGTTCACCAAATGTGAACCATTGTCACTGGATAATTTCTTTGGGAATCCCCCCTTTTGATAATTATCCCCATAAACATCACAATCAAGTCATCTGTTTCCATATATTCAAAAGTCATAAAAAAATAAAAATAAAATAAAATATAATAAAACTAAGAAACAAGGCTACCTTTTTAAAAATATTTCTTAACAAAAAATATTCTTATTTGATTTGTATTATTTCCTTTGGTTTGCTCTGGTATACCCAAGGTTGTTGTTGTGGGCTCCCCATCCCCCCTCTTGACGCATGGACTTTCCCATGCGTCAATTTACCATAATAAGGGAAATCCCAGGCCTGTAAGCATGGCTTTCTGTTGCGAGCGCACCAAAAAACCTTTTACTTTAATTCTGAAAAAAACATTTCTTTAACTTTCAACTTTTCTACTTGTCTTTGATCCTTCAAACTACTTTTTCTAATAACTTTCAAACCTTTCAGATATACTTCTTAGAAACTATCACACACTCATATAGACAGTCCTAGTTACACATTAGATCTCGTCTCTTGTAATATACGTGAATGCTGTGTCTAGTGCGATACTTTCCGTACACTGCTCTTCTCTCCCTCCGCCTGGACACGCCTCCACCTCTCTCTCTGCTTCCTGCCTCGCATCCGCATCACGGGCTGTCCTTTGAAGTGCCTGTCCCCACGTCTCTCCCGTCTCTGAGACCCTCCTTTGTCTCAATTGTTCAGGCCACTTCAATGTGGCTACACAGGCACCATGGAGGCCACCACTCTGGTGCTGTTGGTCCTGCTGGACTGTCTCCTTGTGTCGTCCAGCAGACCGTTCCGTAGCTCTTCAGGTGGGCCTCCCATGGTCTGTAACTTCATAAGAGGAGTCGTGACGTGGGGTATTTGCACTGTATTGGGCCACTGGTCGGGCTGAAAGCAGGAGGAGGAGGAGCGTTGTCCAGGTCCGGATCTATTTGAACAAAACTCGATGCAGATGGGTTATCTCTCTCCCCACCCCTTTCCTTATCTTGTCTTGCCTCACGTTCTTATCTATCTCTTCTCCTTCCATAACACATACTTCTTCCAATCTCTCTCATACATTTGTCAATTCACCTTGTTGCCATTTTGGCCATAAAACATTAACAAAATATCATAATATTAAAAATCTGCATTTTCAATATTAGGCAATACTCTTCTGTTGTCCCCGTCACGTTGTTAGTCGGGGGTCAGTCGGGGTTAGTCTGGGTCAGTTGGGGTCATGTCATGGCTGTGTGATATGGTTGACCATTAAAATGGTTCTGTTAGATTGTAATAATCGAGTATCCACTGTCTACAATAGCCCGTTGTTTAAAATAACTATATATAATATTACATTTAGCTGATTAGGTCGCGTAAGGCTGGTGAGAACCATACAACAATCATTTGGATGTGGTGCTTGTGTGCGTTGTGACGTTGAGACCATTTTGCGTGTTTGTGTCATGGTGCTCATACCTCCTCCTTGGACCTGGTCTGCTCCTGCGTCCCGTCAATGCGAATGCCCCCTTCCATCTTTGCCTCTCTTTTTTCTTGGGACAGTCTTTGATCCAATGATCCTTGGATCCACAATAATGACAGTTCCATCGTCCGGCGTTCCCCTTTGTCTTTTCTTTCGGACAGTCTTTGATCCAATGATCCTTGGCTCCACAATAATGACAGTTCCATCGTCCGGCGTTCTCCTTTCTCTTTTCTTTCGACCAGTCGCCTCTTTGGTCTCTGTTGCGACGGGTGGGCTTAGGATTCTGCAGGGCCTCCAGTTGGGCGAGCTGGAGCTTCTTGGCTTCATCCCTCCCGGGCATGTCGCCTTGGCTGTACGTACAGAGTTGGCAAACTTCGCTGATGGGGGCCTCGTGTTGTTGGACCAACTCTTGAAGGGCTGTGGCGAAGGCAGCCCCTCCCACTGCAGATGGGTCTGGGAGCCATTCCGCTATGTCCTTAATGTCACTGGGTCTCCATGCACGGAAAACGTATGCTGGACTGCCATCCTGGGGGTTCAGTACTTCGATCATGGGGAATTGTCCATCCATCACGTCCCCATGTTGAGTAGTTGGGGAGAACGCCATTCCCTGGTTTTTCAAGCGGCTGGCAACGGGTTCCCGCTTGGTCGGTGTGGCCGTCGCCTGCTGGAATGATTGTGGAGCATTCCCCTGGCTACGAGTTGCAGGCCTATCTTCTCTCGCCCTGCGAGCGGGGGCTTTCTCCTCTTCTTCGGGGACAGGGTAGGCGGCTTCATGGGCGTTGTCATACGGGGGAGGAGAAGGGGGATTCGCACGCGGTCCGCCGGTGCAGTCCAGGTCCGGGTCTACATCTCGGGTGAAATTGAGATAAAAATATTCCTACACTCTCTAGTCTCTACGCTCTCTGTCCCTGGCTGATTTTTTTTTCTCTATCCTGGCTCTCTCTTTCCCTCAAATGAAATGCACACCAACATAATTAAAACTTCAACAACCGTTTTAAGTTAAAACTCCCCATCTCAGGAAAGCCCAGTTTGCGCCAATATTTTAAACCCTCCAGAGCCGCTTCACCATGCTTCTCCAACATCACCTTCGCAGGTCCCGTTATCTCAGTTTTTCCAGATTTGTTCCCCATATTTTAGATCCTTTTACACTAGTTATTATTTAACACATTATCTGATATCGCCGAAACCTCCTTGTTACTACACACATATACATATATTTATTAATGAATACCTATTATTATTATTTATATATATATATAACACCAAGCGCGCTTCAACGGGTTTCCCTTTACCGTCCCTGACAGACTCTAGCTGCCCTTTCTGTTACCTATATAGCCATATATATATTGACGGAAGCGAAACGGAGCTACCGCATGTTCCTATAACAGAGTTTCTTTGAACGAGGCCTAAGTTCAGATATAAGTTTACGTTTACCGAAACATTTATATACCGTTCCTGTAACGGATTTAATTTTGAAGCTTTAATAGTATTGTGATCTCACCTGCTCGAATTCTTTTTTCCTTTGGATACCGTACTGAAGAACCACTAGTTTATCCCCCACAGGCACCCCCTCCTCGACCCCATTAGTCTGGTTACAGTCACCTGGAGGCGAGGTAGAGCTTTGGGACTGAGAACGAATCCTCAGACCTGTCTTGGAAGCTGATATTTCGTAGAATCTTCAGGTTAGATATCCCGGACGAGCCCCCAACTGTCGTGGCAATTTCTGTATCAGATATTGCGTCTAAGCAGATGAGATATTTAGATGCAAAAAGCACACAATACTGTTGACAATTAGTGGTTATATATATTTGTAATAAAAGTACGAACAAAGATACATCACAACATGCATCAACAAACAACATAACAGGCATACATTACAATAATCTGAGGCCTCAGATGGGAGCTCCTCTTTGCGTGTTACTTCATTCTCTGAAGGTACGCTCAGACAAGTCCACTGAGTCTTCCAATCAATGAGTTCTTATTCACTTCGTTTGGGTCCTGAAGGGGGTGGTCCCCCAATACTAAAAGTCTTTGTTCACCAGATTGTTATCTTTACAGTTGAAGCTCCCCCCCCCGAGTCTAAGGTGGGGTCGGCGGCCGTGCCATGTAACCTCTGGCTTTGTTTACGCTAGCCAGAGTGTCGAAGAACAGGCCCATACTTCAAAGCATTGCTTGGGAGATGACACACGAAAAGATAGGAACAGGCAGGCAATAAAATGCATCACACGACTCTCGGGGTTCACACTTTAAATGACCCAAAAGGAGAGCAGAAGGCAGACACTATATAAAATTACACAGAATAGCAACAAAACTTAAATTCATATAGACCAAAACAATACAACATGTAGATTTTCCATCACAAAGCAAAAACATATTCTCCAGAGAAAAGAATTGCGTGCCAATTTGTGTTTATCTTTTCACATCGTTATTCAATCTATCTCCGATTGAACTGTATTAATTGGTCCGTCGAGTTCTACACTTTCCTTGGGTACCGCTGCTATTTAGAAATTTTGCAGACTGTTTCGGGGACTAACTGAAACTCCATCCCCCTAGAGCTGTTCCTATTATTTTCACATTTTCGGAAAAGTCTGTCTTACCCAGATCAAGAAAAGTTTCTTAAGTTCTTCGTTGTGCATTCACTGGGTTAGCATTTGGTTTGTCCATTCAATGATATTATCATCTGTTTATTGCCTGTCATCTACGTGAAGGGTAACTTGTCATCAGAGAAAGCGTCAGACAAATTTCCACCTTGTGTTGTCACTGGCACTAGTTTTGAAGAAGCAACTATACAGAACAAACTGGACCCCATTTCATCAGGGGCGGCATGTTTGTGGGAGAAGATGGATTTCAGTATCTGCCGACATGAGAGCAAAATCTTCTTTCATTCTGTCCACTTTGGTGTTTAATTCACCAAGATCCCTGCCTCTGTTTTATGTCTTTAGCTTCCATTAACTTGGTTAATTGCTGTAGCCTTTGTTTTTATACAAAATATGCAATGAATTGTTGACTAATCTTTTAATGCATTTTTTCATGTAATTTCTACTGAATACCGTTGTGAAATGGAACTTCCCTGTCCATCTAATTAGATTGTACTGCAATGACTTAGCCCCTGCTATGATTAATATAAAAATATAATATGTCACACATTTCTTAATGTCTCCAGTCTGAAGCTGGTGCTCTCAGCCCCGCCCCCCAGCGGGGCCCTGGACCTATCAGGCCTCCCGTTGGCAGCGAGGGACATGGAGCGCCTTTGCGGCCACCTGCGGCGCCACGCGGCCAGCATGGTCAGCTTGGAGATGGGCTTCACCGAGCTCACAGACGAGGCCTTCCTGCTGCTGCTGCCCACGCTGGCCGGCCTGCCACACCTGGAGACCCTGGCTCTCAACGGAAACCGGCTGACCAGGGCCGTGCTGAAGGAGCTCACCGACGCCCTGAAGGTACAGCTCTCCTTTAATGGACTATGTGGGTTTATTTATATATTTATATGTCTGTGTTTGTGGGTTTAGTTTATACCTTTTTTACTTTGCTTTGTTTTTGTTTTTGTGTTCAGGTTTTGGATAGTTGGTGGGAAAATTTGTTGGTTTGATGTTGGCGGAGGAAAGCTCCTACTTAAGTTTATTTACAAACAATTCAAGGACCTCTAATTATTACTATCTATCAAATGTATTGATCATCCGCAGTCGTCAACTACATTGAAATACCTCTAATGATCACTATCTATTAAATGTTCTGATCAATCATCTTGATCGCAGTCGGCCCTTCAAGCCAATGTTTACTTGCACTGCAAGTAAACATTATATTCACTGCGGTAAGTGAATATAGGTTGTTTTGGGTAACATGACGGTGTGCTGTTGTATTGCTAAAGTTTCGTTTTGGATACCAACTCTCTTTCCTACAACTCTTAGACCAAAGCGAGGACATTTTTAAGGCGTTCTCTCTAGAGCTGTTGGTCCATTCTGGGCTACTGAACATGGCGGCCTCCATGGAAGAGGCCTTGCACGTATGTAGATATAAAGGGCTCATTCTAAGGTAACGGAAATCTGAATAGTGAACTAATTTAAACATACAATCAGCACTGAAAGGGCAAGCAGTGTCTTCTCTCTACTGTCAATCATAGAGCTTCAGATTTCGGTATGCTACAGTCCGACATCCTAACAACAAGCAAAGTTATCTTGGACTTGGAGTCCAATATTTAACCATTATATCTTTTACTTTCAAAGGCCTATAAGACTTTTTCAAATGTGTTGAGCTGATCCATCCATGATGATCCATTTAGTCTTAAAAGAACCGTAGTAACCACTAATTGACTTCCTAGGACCCTGGGAGCTTCCCCAGCTTGACGTGGATCGACCTGGGCAACAATGTGGACATCTTCTCCCTGCCGCAGCCCTTCCTGGTCAGCCTGCGGAAGCGCTGCCCCAAGCAGGGCAACCTGCCCACCATCCTGGAATTCGGGGAGAGCCAAGCCAGTGAGCCCCCTGAGCGGCCCAAGAGGAGGGCGGGAGGGGAGCAGGGGGGGCAGCCGCGGGCCGGACAGGAGGAGGAGGAGGAGGGGGCGACGGACGACGAGGCCAACCGCACAGAGAGCATGGACGAGCTGCGGTCGGAGGTGGAGGAGGAGATGGACGGGGAGCTAGAGATAGAGGAGATGATGGAGGAGCTGCTCGACTTTGACCGTGAGGCGAGAGGCCCTGAGGACGAGATGGAGGAGGAGGAGAGCATGTGGACCCTCGAGGATCCAGGGAGAGGAGGAAGGGCTGGGGAGAGGAGAAGGAGGAGGAGGTGCATAAGGGCCGGTGAGGAGGAGGAGGAAGAGGAGGAAGACGGACACAAGGAGGGTGGGGGGGAGGAGAAAGAAGGGGGGGGTGGTCAACGCAGAAAGAAGGCTCTGAAGGCTGACAAGGAAGACGACACACAGAGCCACTCCTCACGCCTGTCCTTCTCCAGCCAATCGCAGCTCTCCTCTTCCGGGGCCGTCGGGCCAATGAGAGTGGAGGCCGATGACCTGGGGGACGCCGCCAAGCAAGTGCAGCATTTGACCTGATTGCCGTGGTCCCGTGGTCCGTAGAGACTACAGAGCTCTTCTAGAGGAGCTCCCATAGGGATGTAGAACATTTCTCATGTTCCAGGTCCACTGGGGTACCTTGTGGACAGAAGAACCTAGTGGAAGGTGGGACCAAGCTTTGTACGGTGGGCTGCTCTGCCACCTATCAGGAGGGGCCCTAGGAACTGTGGCTCATAAGGCCGTTTGCTGATGACTTGTGGCTTGTTTAGGTTTGCAGACACCAAGGATTCCAAGAGTAGAACAGGACTTCCAGTGTTAATATAAAGCTTGGGTAAACCAGGTAGAATGTTCCCTCTGCCATGTGTAACATTAATATTCCTTTCCTGCAGGTGGAGGAATACCCATGTGCCTGTGAAATTTTATTATCGTGTGAAAGTGATTAATATCTAAAAAAGAGAGAAAGAGAGTAAGTAAAATGTCAAAAATGTACCTAACTATAACTTAGTACAAAACATCAAACAACAAAGGCTGTTATATATATGCACTGGCATATAGAAAGAATAAATATAACCAAAATATAACATAGAATATATGGCAAGAAACAGCTTTGATAAAGAAACAGCTGTCAAGACCTATCCCTGGATCAATGCTACACTTTACCAGTTATTCTCCTAGAAGCCAAACTCTCCAACACACTAAAAAGATTTAAAAGAAGATATTTACTCTTAAGTAAATAAATTAGAACATCTGGTTGTTTTAGAAAGTAAGCACTGGTGGTTGTCCAATCAAATGTAAAGTTTGGGGACAAGCCTCTCCAGTTGAGAGTGTCTAGCCGTCCTTGATATCAGTGCTGCCACATGTAAAGTCCTATGTTTTGTTTATGTAATTAGACAAAGTGCTGAATATCAATAAGTCATTTTTTTCTTGCTCTGCAGTACCATACAAATGTATGCATCACATGCTTTTGCAATGCAGTATATGGGTTAGATGTGATGTAGCTCATATACAGTGAGGTTGTGAGGTACAGTGAAGCTCCACTGTTCTGTGTGGGGTTGACCCCCAACTATTATTCCCTTATATGCAGTATGTAGCTTTCCCACGGCTATTGCTTCTACCCACTTGTATCAAGTAGTCTTATCAAGTAGTCTTAACAATTGTTGAGCCGAGGCAAAACATAAGATGGCGTTCTCCATATACTGCACATGTTCATTCTTAGTTCACTCATATAGAGGAATTGTATACTAAAGTGAATGTCTAACATTCTTAATATAAATATTTCAGGTAACAAGCAACCCTTTGTCAAACGATTGCCAGTCTACATCATGAAAGAATGATGATTCAAAACAGGTAATGTGAGAAAGTCCCTCAAATTGGATCGATTCCATTTCTGCAATTAAAGCCATTCTATGCTCAACCAAGAGGAACCACACATTCCTCACTTGGTAATTGTTGATCTTTTTTTATATTGCCACCACACATCAAAATGTGTTTGGTAACAGTCCATAACCTATTAGCCTATTTAAAATGTCTCTGTTGTATGAAAAATAACACAGCTTCTTAAAAACTTCTGGGTTATTCTATAAGCCATTCTCAGGTTTATGTGGTTTTTCTATCTGCTATTATAACACTTTTCCAGAAAAAATGAATCAGGAAATGAAATGTTAACCCTTACAATTAATTTACTACTCTCAATATCAGAATGAACACATGATCCATAGAATATGAACTAACATTCTAAAACATGCTTTACACTAAGCAATCGTAGCCTTGCTGAACTGCAACAAAGATCTCCTCAATTTTACTGTAGCATTGATGAGATGAACAGTAAAGCAACGTAACATTCTGGAGCAGTAGGCCACACAGTAGTTACCTAATTACCTTAAAACTGCCGTTCATCTCTGGCTGCAGCTGTGTGGTGTTAGATCAGCCTGTGTTTAGCTTGCTTTAGGTTTGTGTTTCACCGTCCAATGGTTCTGCACAGGGATTCCTTTCCTCAATCACAGTCTGCCACCAACCTTATCACTCATGTATTGCCAACCTTTCCAGGAATCCTCTGCTGTCTTTAGAAGCACACACCAACATAAAACTTCAAATGAGTGAATGACAATAATTTATGATGATGAAGAGGGTATTTCTGATTGTGCGAAAGGACTGAAGACACAAAGAATGAACACTGAAGATATATAACATGCAAATGGTGGTTGTTTCCTCATCCCTGCTTTTTTATTTTCTTTACCATCCTTTCTTCTCTCTTTTCCTTGAACACATCTCCTATTTTGGTATTCTTTTCTATTTTGGATTATCCAATTTGAATATGAAAGACTGGCATTATTATCAATAGTAAACATTTGGTTTGTTGTTTTACCATGAATGTTACAATTAAATTCTATAACATGAAAATGTATATTTCGGGGGGGGGGGTATTTCTCAGAGGACAAATCTCCAATAAAATTAAAGTTGCACACAATGATAACAGGATCCTATATAAAGAGAGCATGGCCTCATGATTACACCATGGTGGACATCATATGAGCCGTGTCTCAATATGTTTGGTCTAGGACGGATTCAAACAGTAGACCTCTTGCAGAGCATTGTGCCAGAGAGCCACAGCAGACCTCACCCAGCAGATTCAGACTATATTTACAGCACCATGAGGCTTCCATACTTTGCATAAAGGGTGAGCTTGGTAAGTATGATAAAAGTATAATAATAATAGATAGAAGTGATAAAAGCGGTTAGTTAATTTAAGAATCAGACTGATTAGACTCTGGGTGAGGCTGCACACCTGTTGTATTGAACCAATGCCACAGGTTAAACCAGCCATCACCAAACACATTCAAGAGATATCCTACGGGTCTGCATGTAACACCTGCTCTATAAATAATTTATACTTCAAACTTTGAAATAAACTGGATTGCAGCATCTAAAACCTGTGTTAAAACACACATATTTTCTGTGCACTGGACGACAGGGATCGATTGACTGGTGAAGATCACCATCAAAACGGACTCTACAGAAATGAGTGTACCCCTAAATCCCAGTTTAGAGAGGCGAAAGCCAAACCAATACATAAACTTTGTTTCTTTTTAAATATCGACTTGAAAATTAGCATTTAAGGCAAATGTCACGGAAGGCGACTAGGGGGAAAAGTACATGAACGGCAAAGACAGTTGATTCCTCTAAATTAAATGTATTATTATTATTATTCCCCCCAGATAACGAACAATAGACTCTGGCTAGAGCCAATATTCCCTGCCCTAGTGCCGGTAGGGATACGATGTTGCACGGCCGTGGTAAAACCAAAGCCCTCCTCGTGGGCAGCAAACACCCCTGGCCACTTCCGTAGCAAGGCAGAGAACTGTTCCGACTGCCCTGGAAGAAGTTCCGTGCTCTCCCCGCCATGCGGTGGTGTCTCTCTCGCTGGGCCCTCGCATACGGCCCGCACATCCACCTCCACCACTCCTGGGGTCGAGTCTCGTAGCACCAAATGGTTCCGCCCCTGGACGTCTGAGGGGTCAACCAAAGAAACGGTTGCCAACGCATGTCGGTCGGGGAGAAGCACAGGGAACAGTTGGGGATTACAGATACGTACTGGGACTTTACCTCCTCGTGCCCAGGTCAAGGTCCGGGCCACTTGCCAACCGCGTTCCTCTGCTCCGGTATCGTCTGGGAGGTCTTCCAACAGAACGAGGTGGTCAGGGGAGCCAGCTACATGGGAAACAACGGTCCAGACAATCATCTCCGTGCGTGGGGGAATGGAGATGGGGCTCTGCTGAGTCAGCCTTGCCATTACTTGGAGGGGCTCTTCTGGGGCCTGGATCCTCTTGCATATGGCAAAAGCCTTGTCCCACGCCTTGACCGAGGCTTGGGGTACGGTGGACTTGAACGCCATTTCCCAAGGATGGCCATTTAGGAAAAGCTTCTCCCAACAGTCTTTGATCACATTCATCCCTAGAAGGCCATACTCTGTCCCCATACAGCTGTCCTCTACAATCACTATCCCTTTGTTCTTCCCGTGGATCGTCAGCTCCACTTCGGGGCATTGGCCCACCAAGGAGGGCTTTTCTAGGGTCTCGCTGGGGCTACCCTCTTCGGTCACCTGCCCTACAGTGGCCGAGGAGCAGGAAAACCCGACCGGTTGGAGCGTTGTCGTGGGCAGTAGCGTTGAACGTGGCCAGCGGCTCCACACTCAGCACATAGGGGGCGCCCTTGGTTATCCCACTAGAACGATCGGGTCTCTCGTCCTGTCGGTTGTCCTCCCCGGGGTGGCTGGTAGTTACTTCGAGGGGCCAGGGCTTGTTCCTGCTGTAACTGGCTGCATATCTCCGATGCGATGGTCTTGCTCAAGAGAAACACCTGGCTTTGTATCTCCTGTTTCAGCTCAGCGCGGAGAGCGTCCTTCAGCTGGTCCCACTCCGATGGAGGGATGGATCCCTGGTGGGTGGGTGTGATGGGGGGGGCCACATAGGCCCTGCAAGCCAGCGTTTCCCTCCTGGTTGTCTCCTTCTCCATTGCCTCAGCCACTGTGCAGAGAGCTTCAAAGGTCACCGTGGGGTTACGTCGGCCATGTCACTCCAGCTCGATCTTCAGTGGGCCCTCCCTTAGGCCCTTAACGAAGTGATCCTTCAGGACCTCATCTCGAGGGCCTGTGGTGTCGGGGGAGTACCTCTGCCATCTGGAGAAACATTCAAAAAGACGCAACGTAAAAGTTTCCACTCCCTCCCCCTGTTCTTGTCTACAGGCAAAGAAATCTGCACGGACGCTGGATGATGTCCTAGTGTCTCCGTGTAATTTAGTCAACTCCGCCAGAATAGTTTCCTCTGACTGTCTCCGTTCGGGGGGAAGCAACATGACTTGTCGGTGAGCTTTCCCTTCTAGCGTATCTAACACAAAGTCTACTGTCTGACTATGGTCTAGTCCCTGTGCTCTGAGGTAGGACCTTACTTTAGGATGCCATTTGCTTAATGGAAGACTGTCGTCCTCGCCTGTGAACTTAGGGACCCAAGAGGAGCTCATAAACCATGGCATCATCACTGTGTTCATTCGTGGTCTAACAGACCCCTGCTCTAGGCTACCCCCTGGACGCTCTTCGGACTCAGCATGACCGTCAAGCAGGACAGACATGTTGTGATGAATTGGGGGATCCTGCCGACAACGCCAAAAGAGATGTCGCGCAAACCTCTTACTAGGAATCCCCCAAATACCACAACAGCAGTCAATGGATCAATTAACAAAATTCTTTATTAGCACAATCATATGACACTCTCTGTAAGATTGAGTATCACTTATGTGGGAGGGGGAGAAGGAATGGCTCTAGGCCAGGGGGTAGACTGGTGCTACGCTATTACCATAAACCCTACTATGTCGAGCCTACTTCAGCACACTGCACACCCTGCCCTGACTGGACGCACTGCAAGCCTGTAAATTGCTGCACACAGCACAAACTGAACATTGCACACAGCCCCCTGAACACACGTGAGGGGGGACCAACCTCAAGAACACGAAAATCAGGGTTATGAACCCACCTAGTCATGCATAATCATCACCACCACACTTGATTATTAGGGAAAAACCAGGGCCTCGCTGAACCAATAGGCCTAGTATCACGCAGTGCTTGCCATACTACTACCCCCCCCTATACGATAGGAATCCCACACAGGTAGGATGGACTCAAAGATACACTATGATATATATATAAAACCAACAAAACAACAAATAGTAAAGTCCTAAATCGTCCGTTCCAACTCACGCCAAACTAGTCCCTCGAACGGCGAGTTGGAAAACAAACAAACACAAACACTGCTGTGCGACGTGGTGTAGGGATCCGTCCGTCTACGAAGTCCCTCGCCGGTCACGGAGGCCGAGCAGGCTAGAAGATCCCCCCCAGAACGGAGGGTGACTTCTAGATGGAACAGACAGGACATAAACAATGCTTCTGGGTGGTGTGGACGTTCTCGGAATCTAATTCAGTCAAAGCTTACGGCTATGTTACGTCCCTTTCCAACGGGACTGAGAGGCGTTGTCGGGAACTGAAGAACGTCCGATGGGTCCTTCCTGGTGTGGCGAGGTCTTGTTGTGCAGTTGTCTCCGGTAGAAGTGGGTCTGCGATAATCGTTGCGTCTGCCGGCGTCCAGTGATCGGTACTCCTGTTCTCGGGGTGAGGAGCGCCCCGAACTCAATGCCTTGGCCCCTTTTATATCCTGGTCCCTCTTAGTCTGTGTACAAGAGAGGGAACACAACGTATACCCCAACCCACAGTGCCCCTAGGGCAGGGATTAAAATTAACTTTTTTTCACCACCGTCCCGGAACCGTCCCGAAAAACATTTTGAACCGTCCAGATGACAAGCACCCTCAGTCGCAGAACTGTGGTCTACGTGACCTTCTGCCAGTACTCCACCATTACGCCTTTATTGAGTTGTACTCGTCCAGAGGAGGGCAATGCATAGCGATTAGCATGAGGCTGGTCACAGTGTCATTTGCTAGGCGAGACCTCCAGCCCGACTTCACCCGTTTCATGCACGAGAAACCACGCTCGCAGCAGGAGCTGCTCATGGGGAGGACAAGGCTGATCTCTGCTACCACCTGCATGTGCTGGAACTGGCCGCCTCTTCCAATGGCACCCTGGATCAGCCTCTGCCACAGCACCTGAGAGAATTGGTTGAAAGTCTGTTCATCCTGCATGTTTTTATACTGGGATTATTTGTGGACCTAAGCAAACTGTGCTGCAATCAACTTGTAGGAAATGTGCTATATAAGTACAATGTTGCTGTTAATGTGGAGGAAACCCCTGGAGGATCACTCACCTGGGAATCGAGATGCCTGTAGCGACGGGCAACCAGGATCTTGCGGTCAAGCCACTCTCGCCTTGCTGCATCCTCAGATTCAAAGTCCTTGCATGGCTCCAGGACTGGGCAGAAATGCTCCATGATGGCATTCAGTGCATCTGTGCCAAATGTAGCCAGGGCGTTGGTGTCTTTCAGAATGTCTCTTGTAATGCTCTGACGCAAACTCACAGAAGCTGTTGGTGAGGCGAAGCTTGAGGTTGTTAAAGTTGTCATCATCGGCGCTGGTCCTGTTGATCTCAACACCTTGCCAGTCGGATCCAGTCCCAACTTCGGTCAGGAACCGCTGCAGCCTTGGGCCTGGGTTTGTCTGCATTACATGAACAAACATTAAATAATATTAAATAAATCATATAACTCTGACTTTGAGCTGTTACAGCCTTAATGTAATATGCAATAATGTAAAATAAGGGAACATTGTTCCTCACCTGCATAGCTACAAAAACCATGCATGTCGTCTGCAGCCCATCCGAGACCATCTGGAGTGTGAGGCCGTCTTTATGAAACTTGAAGGATATCCAGCATGAGGTGGATGAAGAGGAGTGTGCTGTACTGCTTCAGAGACTTCAGCATAAGCTTTGCCCTCCCCTTTATGGCTGCAGTTGCTTCCCTGTCATGGGGATCACTGGTGTGGTTCTCGAAGTGTACAAGTAGAGGCTTGTAGTTCCTCATGAGGACCTCCAGGGCATGCGATGTTTGTGGTAGCCAGCGGGTACCTGCAATCAGACAGCAGAGATTAGACAATCAGTTTCACTTTGGTTTTAATTCATCATTATCATCAACATTGATATTATTTTATGATGTTATTTATTTTTAGTGCTCATAACATCTGCCTTAGACTACGGTTGAAAACTAGCCTCCCTGGCTGTCTGAACCGGCATATTTACAAATTTTACAGTCTCTAAAATACACTGTCTCAATTAAAAATAAATTATAACAAACAGATCTTTATTGTATTAATACCTTCAGTGTTCCCTGGCCTGAGAATGGAGACCTCCATCGCCTTGCTGACCTCTTCCAGCTCCCGTGACTCCTTAGAAGAGACTGTGTAATGTTTGTGGATGACACGTAGCAGCTCCTTCAGCTCCTTCAGCTTGGGAAGCACTTTCAAACAGTCGAGCAGTATTCAACTACATATATTTCAATACATATTCATGCCTCCACCGTTGAAATGCTCCTTTAAAGTATCAGGTGATTTATAAGCCAAAATAACGATAATACACATAGATCTAGAGCTGGCTATTTCTAAAGCTAACGGACTGCCATTTAAAGGCCCACTATGCAACTTTTTTACCCAAAATTACTTTATCAGCACAATCACCAGTTATGCTGGTTGAGAGTTATTCTGATGGTTCTGCAACCATTTCTGGGTCGTTTGGTGGGTGTGTCATTGCCCCATGTCGCCTCTCGAAGGAAAAAGCGCACATGCAACTTGCTCTGTTCGGACCGACACAATCCGGATGTGACGCAGCGGAAGTATCCAATCGTGCCTCGAAAATGTAGTCAGATTGTAGTTTCGAAAATGCTTTACGGCACAGACACACACCCAAACATGGCACCGGCTAGATATAAACAGCCAGTTGCGAGGCAATTGTTGCATTCATCATGGACCAATCGACTGATAAGGGACCCAAGAGGCGACTGTCGATGGAACAAAAGAAGAATGGACCAGAAAAGCGATCAGACACGAGTGAAAGGGGAACTTTTTTGGCTTGATTTACCTTAATATAACAGGCTAAGAGTCATTGCGATGGTTCTATTATACATTTTTGTTCGATTGTTCGTTGTTTCGACTCCCCCTTGCGCATCTTGGCGGAGAAAAATAATATGTTTCTGCCGGTGACCCGCCGCCCACTCTCGCGGGAGTCTCGGGTCTCGCAAACTAACGAATTGCTTTACGGCACAGACCCCCAAACACGGAACCGGCTCGATATAAACACAAGTAACTAAGGGATTGTTACATTCATCATAGATCAGCCGACTAAAAAGAGACAGAGAAACCCAATGTCGGAGGAACAGAAGAAGAGAAAAGGGAGACTGACCGACAGAGAGGCCAGACACGAGTAAACGTTGGGCAAGCTTTTCAGGAATAGCGTGAACTGAAAGAAAAAGAAGACTGCAAATCAGACGCCGACTTGGCCGTGTTGCTTTTGAAATTGAAAGTACCCTTGGGTGAACTTTGTCTTCGTGGTATTCTTGATGTTGATAGTCTCTGTACAAATGTGTTTGCTCAACCATTTTGTTGTGAGCCCTGTAAAAATTGTTTTCTCGACCGTTTTGTTTGGTATGTTTCTAGCTTGCTTGGTTGCAACCATATAAACACCTTTGTTACCATGGGTGTTTTGCTGTTCGTCTGTCTCGTCCCCCAGATACAGACTGAATCCCCGAATCCAGGTTCTTGTTTATTTCGATTATTATGTTGGCCAACACAATAAATTCTCCCCGTCAACTGTAAAAAAGGATGGATTTATGTTTATTGCAATACAAATACACCATTTAAAAAATGTATAACCTTGCCTACACTTTATGAACATCTACTTCGGACATGGCTCCACGCATTCGCCGGCTTCTTTGAAAACAAATGCACATGGCTCGCGTAGAAGTGCATGGAGAAGGGTCGTCAACGAGTTGTTACGACAGTGTTGTAAATTACCTACTACGAAGCTGTAGGGGGCGCTGTGTAGAGAAATGTGCGTGCCAAACCAAGAAAACAGCGAAGAAATGCCCGATCCTGCATAGTGGGCCTTTAAAGCAATAGGTAATAGCCCTGCTAACGTCAACTTTGACAGTCTACCAGTTTTGTTGATGGTGGATAACCAGTATAATTAAATTACACTGTTAAAACCAAAAAGCTAAAAGCTTTCTGCCCCGAGACTCGCAGGCATCATCGTTGCCGAGAATGGTGGTGGTGATTCTATAGTTAACGTTACTGGCTTACCTTAGGCTCTCTGGGACAAGGTGGGTGGCCAGCACTTCCATATTGTACTGGGTTGCTGGGGCCTGGCTATGCTATGTGCTGGGGCTGGGTACATTCCGATTGCCGCTCTTGCGGCATCAGCCAGCGCAACATCGTCTCTGGTCGAGAGTAGAGCGCCACCACAGTGATCCTCGTCTCGTCTCAGCTTGAACGGAAGCACTGCTCGACCAGCGTGAGACTGCCTATGCACGCCTTTTTCGAGGCATGGTCCGCGCGTTTACACTGCACTTGGTAAATTGCCTGCTTGAGCTAGAACCCCAATTTACCCTCCCGGACCCTACACACATTGGAAGTTTATTGTTTGTTTTGAAGGATATTGGGGGGGGGGGGGGGGGGGGGTGTTGCGCTGTCTCCAAAGAGACAACGCAGCATATCATCATGAGCAGTTCAAACTGAAAAGAAAGAAATCCGCGAGCTGCTGATCATGTAAGAGAAGGTGATGCAGTCGCATTAAACAAAGATGTTGAAAGATGGTGCGATCAGAGGAACTGTCCTTATGAGGCTTTCGTCGGTATAAAAACAAGTGGTCAGCAAAATAAAGAATATTTAGCGTTTTTGCACTTGTAAAAAGTTAATCGTGCTTGTAGCCTACACTCAGACGTGAACTCATTCTTGCATGCGGGTGTCATTCATAAAAACATTCAGGAGTATGCAAGTTATTCTAAAGAGGTATAGACTCTGTGCGCAGCCCCGCCTTCTCCATTGAACCAAGAAAGCCTGCGCCATGACGAACGGGGGATCTACCCCCTCCGTCTCACTGAACAACGCAAACGCGAGCGTGCCAGCCAATTGAACGAAGCTCAGTCCTTTTTCCATCAACCTAATCACTTTCCACCGACCGCGAACACGTTCTGGTTCGCAGAAAGTGTTAACGTAAACAGAAAAAATAAATAAGTGCCCACAAAATTCTCTTCTTCCCGAGGTCGACCCGAGAGAGAATAAAAATCCTCCCGATGACAATAATTATGTCCCCGGGACGACGGGACGTCGTTAATTTTAATCCCTGCTGGCACGGCACCCCCCATCCGGGAATGGTATAGACCTGTTCCACCCACATTGTACCCTGAACTGCGCGGACTGCTGAAGAGTATGTTGGACAGTGGTGTGATTCAAGAGAGTTCGAGTCCCTGGGCCGCCGCAATAGTCCTTGTTAAGAAAAAAGATGGCTCATGGCGCTTCTGTGTAGACTATCGGAGACGTAACGCAGGGACTCATAAAGATTTGTTTCCCCTCCCTAAACTTAGCCAGTGGGTACTGGCAGGTCGGGGTGGCACCCCCTGACCAGGAGAAAACTGCGTTTGTCACCCCACTGGGCCTGTATGAGCTCTCCCGGATGCTTTTTGGTTTGTGTAACCGCTACATTCCAGCGACTAATGCAGCGTTGCCTTGGGGCCAAGGTACACGACCATCTGCTGATATACCTGGACGATGTCATCATTTACTCCCCTGACTTTGAGACACTTGGAGCAGGTTTTCGAACGCCTCAGAAGGCACGGCTTTAAGCTGCAGCCCAAGAAGTGCCAGTTCTTCCAGCGACAGGACCTCTACCTGGAGCATGTTATAAGTGGCCGAGGGGTGGCCACCGATCCCGAGAAGACGAGAGCTGTCCAAGATTGGCCTGTCCCCACCACTGTCAAACAGGTACGCTCCTTCCTGGGCTTTGTAGGGTATTACAGGAGATTTATCGCTTCCTTTTCAAAGGTCGCCGCCACCCTCCATCACCTTCTCCAAGGGACCGCCAGCCGCTCCTCGGCACCAGTAACGTGGACCGCAGAGTGTCAAACTGCTTTTGAGTTCTTGAAGCAACGGTTGCTCAGTGCACCCATTCTGTCCTTTGCTAATTTCTAGGGCTGGCCCGAATTATTGAAATATTCTTAAATCAGCTTAAATCAGTATTCGGAGCTTCGTTGTTTTTTTTCACGTACGTGACGTTACGTAGGTTCAAAAACCTCAATGAATAATGGAAGAGGAGATGTGACCCGGCCCGGAGGAAGCCCGGGGCCCCCGTCTGGAGCCTGGCCCAGACGGAGGGCTCAATGGCGAGCGCCTGGTGACCGGGTTTTCCACGGAGCCCGGTCGGGCACAGCCCGAAAAAACTAGGTGGCTCACCCCCTCCCTTCATCCCATGGGCCCACCACCTGTTGGAAGACCTGTTGGGGTCGGGTGCACAGCCACATGGGTGGCAGCGAAGGTCAGGGGTCTCGACGGACCAGACCCGGGCGGCAGAAGCTGGCTCTGGGGACGTGGAACGTCACCTCGCTGTGGGGAAAGGAACCGGAGCTTGTGAGGGAGGTGGAGCGCTATCAGTAAGATCTGGTGGGGCTTACCTCCACGCACAGTCTCAGCTCTGGTACCGTACTCCTGGATAGGGGTTGGACTCTATTCTTCTCCGGAGTTGCCGAGGCCGTGAGGCGCCGGTCGGGTGTGGGGATTCTCATAAATCCCCAGCTGAGTGCCGCGGTGTTGGAGTTTACCCCGGTAGACGAGAGGGTCGCCTCCCTACGCCTAAGGGTTGTAGGGGGGAAAACTCTGACTGTTGTTCACAGCAGTTCAGAGTACTCGGCCTTCTTGGAGACCCTGAATGGAGTCCTGTATGGGGCTCCAGTAGGGGACTCCGTAGTTCTGCTGCCCACATGGGCAACGATGGAGACACCTGGAGAGGCGTGGTGGGGAGGAACGGCCTGCCTGATCTAACCCGAGAAGTCGTTTGTTATTGGACTTCTGTGCTAGTCATGGATTATCCATAACGAACACAAGGGTGCTCATAAGTGTACCTGGTACCAGAGTACCCTAGGCCAAAGATCGATTTCGTGATCGTGTCATCTGATCTGAGGCCGCATGTTTTGGACACTCGGGTTAAGAGAGGGGCGGAGCTGTCAACCGACCACCATCTGGGGGTGGGTTGGATCTGGGAATGGGGGAAATTTCCGGATAGACCTGGTAAGCCCAAACGAGTAGTGCGGGTGAATTGGGAACGTCTGGAGGAGGCCACCGTCCTAGGTATCTTCAACTCACACCTCCGGCTGAGTTTTTCTGGCATTCCTGTGGAGGTTGGGGGCATTGAGCCGGAGTGGGCGGTGTCCAAAGCCTCCATTGCTGAAGCTGCGGCGGCTAGCTGTGGCCTCAGGGTCTTAGGCTCCTCAAGGGGTGGTAACCCTTGGACACCGTGGCGGACACCGGTGGTCAGGGAAGCCGTCCGATTGAAGGAGGCCTTCCGGGATATGATATCCTGGAGGACTCCTGACTCGGTTGCAGGGTACCGACAGGCTCGAAGGGCTGCAGCTGCTGCCGTGTCGGAGGCTAAGCAGCGGGTGTGGGAGAAGTTCGGAGAGGCCATGGAGAAGGACTTTCGGTCGGCACCAAAGTGTTTCTGGAAGACTAGTTCGGTGGTCTGAGGATCTCGTCACTGCTTTTTGCAGATGATGTGGTCCTCATTGGATCATCGGCCTGTGACCTTCAGCACACACTAGATCGGCTGGCGGCCGAGTGTGAAGCGGCTGGGATGAGGATCAGCACCACTAAATCTGAGGCCATGACTCTTAGCAGGAAACCGGTGGATTGCTTACTCCGGGTAGGAAATGAGTCCTTAGCCCAAGTGAAGGAGTTCAAGTACCTCGGGGTGTTGTTCGTGAGTGAGGGTACGATGGAGCCTGAGATTGGCCGGAGAATCGGAGCAGCAGGGGCGGTATTGCGTTCCCTTTACCGCACTGTTGTTACGAAAAGAGAGCTGAGCCGCAAGGCAAAGCTCTCTATCTACCGGTCGATCTTCGTTCCTATCCTCACCTATGGTCATGAGGGTTGGGTGATGAAAGAAAGGACGAGATCGCGGGTACAAGCGGCCGAGATGAGTTTTCTCAGAAGGGTGGCTGGCGTCTCCCTTAGGCAGAGGCGGAGTGGCCGTCGGGACGATCGGGAGATTTCCCGGTCGGCCGGCGAGGTCAGGTGGACCGGCCCGCAATTGTGTAGCGGCCTGCGAAGTCAGTTGGACCGGCCCACAGTTGTGAGCGGCCGCGAAGCGTCTGCAAGCCGGCCCTGAGCATAATTTATTCCCCGTCAAGACGCCGCGAAATCCCCGAAATAAACAATATATATCTCTTGAACATCCAACCAATATTTATACCACTTGCTTACTCTCTATGTCTCATTCATGGTTTTTTTTATATTATTTTTTTTTACTTCATTTAATTCTTCATTATTCAGGCGTTACAGAAGTTTCATAGCCATAAATAAATAATACGAACTACAGTTTACTTTAATTGGTTTGTTCTTGAATTTACGTAGAATGGAGCAAAGACTCCTGGGATTGGGAAATGCGTTTATCCAATAAACAGCTTGCAGGGCAAGTCCATTTTCGGAAGGGGGGGGGGGGGATATATGAGCGGCCCCACGTCTAATGGAATGACCCTATAGACACGTCAGACAGAGAAGGCGAGAGAGTTCGTGGTTGCTTGCTTTTGTTTACCGGTGTTGCTATGGTTACCGGTCTTGTAAGGAAGTGCGCCAATTCTCGGAGTGCCAATTCTCTTCCGCACAGAGCAGAACTGTGGCCTATTTTACACATTTTTATTTTCTTAATTATAATTATATCATTCATTTTTACCGATTTTTTTTTTATTACTGAAAAATCAAACAAAAAAAAACGTTGTTGGGGGGGGGGGGCCGGACCGGGGAGGATTCTCCCGGTGGCTATTAGTGTCCCACTCCGCCCCTGCCCCCCGTGAGGAACTCGGATTAGAGCCGCCTCTCCTTTACTTAGAAAGGAGTCAGCTGAGGTGGTTCGGCCATCTGGTAAGGATGCCCAATGGGCGCCTCCCTTGGGATGTGTTTCAGGCACGTCCAGTGGGGAGGAGACCTCGGGGAAGACCCAGAACTAGGTGGAGAGATTATATCTCAACACTGGCCTGGGAACGCCTCGGGATCCCCCCGTCAGAGCTGTTCAATGTGGCCCGGGAAAGGAAAGTCTGGGGCCCCCTGCTTGAGCTGCGCCCCCCCGCGACCCGACCCCGGATAAGCGGATGAAGATGAGATGAGACGTGACGTTACCGGAGCGAGGGAGGCAAACTATACGCGACACCAAGCAGAGAAGCGAGAGAGGTGGAGGAAGAATAGATATCTAGTTTCCCTTTACTTTATAACACAACATCAGCGGGATCTCGGGAGGAAAAGTAATGCTTAGCGAAATGCTAACCTTAGCTTGGTTGTTTGTTTACGTTTGCTGTACAGCGCCGCGCCAATCAACTGTGAATGGCTGGCTGCAGAGCGCTTCCACGGGGAAAAACTAAGAAGCTCTAACTTACTTAGGCCTACTAATTAACGTTCCAAAGCTATTAAATCTTCAACAAAAGATGCAGATACTGTCAAAATCGGTTCCAGGGAGTATATAGGGATTATTAATGTTGTTTTTGATGGTGTATTTTTCTGGAACGAGTATTCGAATATTCACTCAGAAAAACCAACGAGTATTCGAAGCCTGAAAAATGGCATTCTGGCCAGCCCTACTAATTTCAATCTACCCTTTAAGCTATACACTGATGCCAGTCTGGACGGCTTGGGTGCAGTCCTAGCCCATGTGCAGGATGGCAAGGAACGAGTGTTAGCTTACGTGAGCTGAAGTCTGGTTCCGGCCGGACGCAACGACCAGAACTACAGCTCCTTTAAGTTGGAGCTACTCGGTATGAAATGGGCTATAACAGAAAAGTTAAAAGACTACCTTTGGGGCGCAGCGTTTACCGTGTTCACTGACAACTAGGGATGGGCAAGATTAAACGACGATTGACTAATTGATCGTTAAGAATTTCGTTGATTGCGTACATTTTTCATCGATTAAACTAATGGAGTGCGCAATTAAACATTTTACCACACGGGGCAATATTTAAATTTGCGGCTCCTCCCCTGCAATAAACATCCAGCTTTGAACTCTTTACGCCTAGCAGCTATAAAAAGCTATGAAAACTATAAAAACTACAAAATCACTATTAATGCAGGCTTTGTGGAAAATGCGCCGACTTTGGCTCAGCCTGGCTCGCCCTCTTCTGCTACGTAGCTAAGATGGCTGCCGTTGAGTACGAAAGTGTACATCGCCACACACTTCACGATTTGACTGTTTTCAGTACACTTATTTTCGCCCGATCTGAATCGGAACGCCCTACGTACTCAAACTTAGGCTAGTAAGTACGGATAGTATGGATATTGGAACACAGCGATGTAATCATGAAGCGGACGAGGCCACGGCGAAGTCTGGTGTGGGACCATTATGATTTAAAAAATGACTTCTTGGGGAGCACTATAGGCCTACCACTCAAGGCGAGGTTAGCATCGAAGCAGTAATAAAGAACTTTCTGAGCCCCTGGATTGTGGAAAGTTGTTCCCCCGCAATACCAAGTTAGCACGGAGGTACTTGTGCATCACGGCAACGTCGGTCCCCTCAGAGCAGGTGTTTTCGGCGGCTGGACTGACAGTCACCAGGCTGCGGTCGCGTCTGACCCCAGAGCATGTCAACTAGGGATGGGAATCGAGAAACGGTTCCTGTTCAGAACCGGTGCCGAGTCAACCGATTCCTTGGAATCATTAGCAAGCCTGCTTAACGATTCCGCTTATCGGTTCCGGTCGCAGCAAATGCGTCATGACGTCACACACACGCTGCATTGAGTGGGTGCAGAACGCAGCAAACATGGCGCCGCCGGGGAAGAAGTGCATTGTGCGTTCAAACCAAACGCGACGGGGCGACAAGATCCCATACAAAGTGAATGTAGAGACGCGTATCGGGCGAATTTTTCGCGAGAGAAAACCGGCGACAAGTTTTTGTCGTGATTACAGCCAATCAGCGTTCAACAGCGTGGCAACTGAGTGACAAGTGTAACGTAACAGCCAATCAGCGTTCAACCGTCAAACTCAGTGCAGTGCAGTCCGGGGTGAACTGCAGCATGGAGGAGAAAGTGATTGTTGCCGTTTGCGACTCCCGGAGCTCTATATATAATAGTATATAATATAATATAATTGTATATATAATATCACGGCCAACAGCTCTGTGCGCCTCCGGATTGCCGTAGCATGGGGAGCTCTCATAGGGATTGGGCTTCTCGGGGTTTGTTTACCGGCGTTGCTATGGTTTCCGGTCTTGTGTGTTCCAACGGTTTATTAGGAAGGCCCATCTAATAAATCTCTGTCTAATCAATACTTCATTTTGTTTATGTCAGTTGAATTTTGTTACAAATTGAATGCAAATGAGCATTGAACATTCCAAAAGGTCCAAGCTCTTACTTGACTGTTTTCAGTCTGTGTTTTTAGTTTTATGGCACATAATGATGGCATTTGGGCTTAAAAAGCCAAACATATATTTTTTTGTCTATACCAATTGATTTGAAAATCTACAATTTCCTAATACTAGCCGCACTTCTGATCAGATATTAAAGAGATTTAATACAAACAAACAGATTTGTACTTATTTTCTCACCCAATGAGAATCGATAAGAGAATCGATAAGGAATCGGATTGATAAGCAGAATCGGAATCGGAATCGTGAAATTCTTATCAATTCCCATCCCTAATGTCAACATACTCATCTTTCTGAACATAAATCCGTTGACTGGTTGGTTAAGTTATTACATGATTGTTTTTTTTATATTATTATTGTTATTATTTTGGGAAGAAACTAGGGTTGTGTTTATTTTTAGTTATGTTTATGAGAACCGGCTTCGAGCTGCATGCTCCGTTGCTTAGAGCAGAGTAGCGCATAACTATTGAACGGATCTGGGCCCCGTTTCCCGATAACGATGGATCCACGCTCGTACGATCATTCTCACGATGGATCTTGCGATCCATCGTCAATTTCTTTGGAGCGTTTCCCGAAACTCCTCTTAACGTGAACGCGCATTCGCTGCACTCACGACGTCGTAGGATTGTAACTGTCTACTGACACGGTGCTGAAATGGGCTCCGTAGGAGGGGGAGACGCAGGAATGTCGCAGGAAAATTGTGTTAAAAAGGGTTAAAATAAATCCCCATCAAGGACAACAGCAGAGTAGCCTCCGAAAAAAATAGACTGCAATTAGATGAATGCTATAGCAAGACATTAAAACACAATTGATTAGGCTTAAACCGACATATATCAGTCCTAATCCTGAATGCACTGTGCGTTTCACGGCATTTTCCCCCCTGAAATAATTCTATATGACAAAAAATTAAAAATTGCTTGTGTGACAACTACATTTATCTTAATGGGCTGATTTCTGAAACATGCTTTGCGCAGCAAAGAGAGCCGACTTAATCTGATTCCGCATAAGGGTTTCCTTGATTGATAATTTGATTGGCTATAAAAGCCCCTCCGGAAATAGGGTAAGGTATGTATTGATGAGGAATACAACGAAGCCCACCGTCTGGCCCGGTGCATCGTTGAGCGCACGATCGGGAGGTGGAAGTTGCGCTATATTAGATGCCTTCACAAGTCAGGCGGAGGGCTCCAGTTTTCGCCGGCCAAGTCATGCGCCGTGATATGTGTGACGGCTATGTTGCACAACATTGCAGCTAAGGCTGGGGTGGCATTGCTTGAACCGGAGGACGCTGAGGACGATGACGACGAGGAAGATCGGTGTGAGGACGGCCTCCCTCATAACTACGCGGCTGGTTTTCATGCGCGTCGAAGAGTGATTGAGACTTTTTTTTAACCCCCTCCACCCTCCCACATGTCACTAAACATTCCCGTCAACGTGACCAATCCCCACCATATCCCAGCCTTTTGCCTGCTCCTTTGCTTGTTTTTTATAATTTATTTTATTTCTTTATTTTAATTTTTTTTAATTTAATTTAATTTTTTACATTATTTTATGCTACGTTTTATGAGTAGCCTATGTCAGTCTGCACAAATCCCCCCACTTTCTCTCACACATTTTGAGTGCCCTGCCTGCGCAAACATTTTCTGGATTGTCCCGTTTTATTTTGGCCATTTTAACATCTTTATTAATAAATAAATTAATAATCTTTATTAATTACCAAACTAAGAACATAAAGGCGCAATGCGTTTTAATAAAACGCATCCAATAGACGGAATGTCCGATGGTGTCGCCACTGAGGCTATAACTGACGATGCTCTTAGCGTCCTACGAGCACCCCTGGAGTACTCGTTAGCTACGAGCGTTTTCAAGACGTTCGTTCCCCACGATGCTTTCGGGAAACGCGGTGAAAACTCTACGATGCCCTTACGACGCACTTCACGATCCACTTAGGCTAACGATGCTTTCGGGAAACGGGGCCCTGGTTTAACTGAGTTGTTCATCTAATAATAAAGATCCCAATGAGGAAAACACGCTGCTTTTGTATTTTTATTTAATTTGAATATAGCATATAAATACTTGAGTAATATCACACGAGAGGGAGTGCGTTGTATCAGCACGGCTGTGATTGTGCCGAAGATAATCGCACCTCAACAAGCACCATTAATTAGTTACATTTTTTTTGTTTATTTAATTATTTATTTGGCACCGCCAACATGAATGGATCCGCGACTGGGACTGAACTGTTGCAAAGCAACAGACACACTAGCTAGCAGAACATAAACAGCGGAGTGATACATTTATGGTTAAAAGTCCCGGTGCTCTTATACTTGGTCGGAACTAAATTTGAATGTAAAATATTAATAATTAATCGACAAATTGATCGTTAATTCTCCCGAAGATCGACTAAGACAACTTAATCGAATGCCCATCCCTACTGACAACAACCCGTTAGTCCACCTTGACACCGCCCGTCTTGGTGCGACCGAACAGAGATGGGCCGCCCAACTGGCCAACTTCTCTTACGACATCAAGTATCGGCCAGGTGCCTCCAACCAAAATGCAGACCTGTTGTCCAGGCTCCCAGGGGCCCTGAGTGCGGGTGTCAAGGTGACGGAGGACAGAGCGGAGGCCACCCCTGACCCACCTGGGAGACCCAGAAGAGAGGCCCTGGTTGGTCTGGCAACGTCAGGACCCCGACCTCCAACAGATCTGCCTCTGGGTCTGGAGAAGCGTTCCCTCACTCCCCAGATGTGCCAACTAATGCGTGAGTGGGACCAACTGAAGGTGGACAGGGGTCTCCTGAAGAGGCAGGTGCTAGAACCTGATACTGGGGTGGCAGGCCTCGAAATAATCAGAATAATAAGTGCTGTTTTGACCTTTGGATGGAGTACCACCGGGCGGCGGGGCATAGTGGACTGGAGAAGGTCCTATCCATACTAAGACGACGGTTCTTTTGGCCAGGAATGAGTAGGGACGTCCGGGTGTGGACGCAAGAATGCCCTACGTGCCTTGTAAGTAAGGCCGGCCCTGAGATTTGTGCACCCCTACAGTCAATAAAATGTACCTACTTGGGATGGGCATTCGATTAAGTTCTCTTAGTCGATCGTCGGGGGAATCAACGATCAATTAGTCGATTAATCGTTAATATTTTACGTTAAAATTTAGTTCCGACCAAGTATAACAGCACGGGGACTTTTAACTATACATGTATCACTCCGCTGTTTACGTTCTGCTAGCTAGTGTGTGTGTTGGTTTGCAGCAGTTCAGTCCCAGTCGCGGATCCATTTGTGTTGGCGGTGCCAAATAAATCATTAAATAAATAAACAAATGTTAACTAATTAATGGTGCTTGTAGAACTGTTGTATAAAAGCAATATCACACTCGAGGTCGTGCTGTTGTAGTGAATATCAGCACGGCTGTGATTATCTTCGGCACAATCACAGCCGTGCTGATACAATGCACTCCCTCTCATGTGATATTGCTTAAGTATTTATATGCTATATTCAAAATGAAATGAAAAAACTAAAGCAGCGTGTTTTCCTCATTGGGATCTTTATGATTAGATGAACAACTCAGTTAAACCAGATCCGTTCAATAGTTATGCGCTACTCTGTTCTAGCAACGGAGCCTGCAGCTCGAAGCCGGTGCTCATAAACATAAACTAAAAATAATCACAACCCTAGTTTCTTCCCAAAATAATAACAATAATAATATAAAAAAAACAATCATGTTATAACTTAACCAAAAATATATTATACTTAATTCGGACAGGTTTTGCCAAATGTAACGCAAAATATAAAAGGCCGAGAACAATGAATAAGGCTTAGTAACAAAGCTTCTGAAAATAGAACCAGTAACTCACACAACTTCAGCACCAGTCTACGGATTTTTGTTCAGAAAGATGAGCATGTTGACATGCTCTGGGGTCAGACGTGACCGCAGCCTGGTGACCGTCAGTCCAGCCGCCGAAAACACCCGCTCTGAGGGGACCGACGTTGCCGTGATGCACAAATACCTCCGTGCTAACTTGGCATGGCGGGGGAACAACTTTCCACCAGCCTGTAGGGGTGCAATCCAGGGGCTCAGAAAGTTCTTTATTTCTGTTTCGATGCCAACCTCGCCTTGAGTGGTAGGCCTATAGTGCTCCCCAAGAAGTCATTTTTTAAATCATAATGGTCCCACACCAGACTTCGCCGTGGCCTCGTCCGCTTAATGATTACTTTTGTAATACATCGCCGTGTTCCAATATCCATACTATCCGTACTTACTAGCCTAAGTTTGAGTACGTAGGGCGTTCCGATTCAGATCGGCCGAAAATAAATGTACTGAAAGGAACCGGATCGTGTACTCAAAATGGTCAAATCGCGAAGTGTGTGGCGATGTACACTTTTCGTACTCAACGGCAGCCATCTTAGCTACGTAGCGGAAGTGGACGGAGCCAGGCTGAGCCAAAGTCGGCGCATTTTCCACATAGCCTGCATTAATAGTCCTTTTGTAGTTTTTATAGCTTTTTATAGCTGCTAGGCGTAAAGAGTTCACCGTTCAAAGCGGGATGTTTATTGCGGTGGAGGAGCCGCAAATTTAAATATTGCTCCCGTGTGGTAAAATGTTTAATTGCACACTGCATTAGTTTAATCATGCCCATCCCTAGTAGCTACCCCTTTGAACTAGTAGGGCTAGATTACCTATCCCTGGGGAGACCGGCTGATGCCTTCCCATACATCCTAGTTATTACCGACTTATTTTCCCGCTACGCTCTGGCCGTACCCACACGGGACCAGACAGCCACGACCACAGTGAAAGCTTTGTGGACAGCCCTAATCCAGCCGTTTGGGTGTCCAAAGCAATTTCTGACCGACCAAGCCTTCGAGTCAGCATTGATGCGTAAATTCTGCGAGTTGTATGGCTGTACAAAAAGTCGCACCACCCCTTATCAACCCCAAGGGAATGGGGCATGTGAGCGGTTCAACCAAACAAATCTGGGATTTCTTAGCTCGCTGGATCCCATGGACCACCCGCGATGGCATCACAAACTTCCGGCCCTGATACAAGTTTATAATAACTCTGTCCATGCAAGCACCGGGATGACCCCCCACTTTGTTCTTTTTGGACGCCATGCCAGACTACCGATTGACATGATCCATGGAGTGACCCCGCCCCAGTGGCGAGGTGACCTCGAAGAATGGGTCCACCAGCACCATAATACCCTGATGGACGCTTATGCCCGAGTGCAGCGATACGTCTCCCGCCGGCAGGCGTGGTACCAGAAATGTTACAATAGACGGGCTTTGGCTGTTCCTCTGCTACCTGGTGAGCGAGTGCTGGTCAAGAACTTCCGCAGAAGGGCACAGGGGAAACTGACATCAAGGTGGCTTCCCACACCTTATGTTGTGCTAGATCAACCCCGGCCAGAACAGCCCGTCTACCTCATTCGCCCCGAAGGGGCAGAAGGGCCAACTCGAATTCTGCATCGGAACAACCTCCGCTCATGCCCACCAGGAGCGCTGGCCAGCCCAAAGGTACAAGAGTAAGGCCCGCCTGGGGCCAACGTGGATGCCCCGTCCCAGTTCCATCTTCCTGGTTTCCTAGTGCCCCTGTGTCCCTCCCGTCCATCCGGCCCTGGTGTCCCGCCTAGGGCAGTACACCCTGCACTACCTCCCAGTCGCTTTACCCCTATACCATCCACCTCCATGCCCATAGGTCCCCCAAGGCCTTCTTTAAGCATCCCCACAATGACGCCTCCTCACCCCCCTATTGCCCGACCCTTTGAGTTGATAATGATCCGTTGTTGATTAATGATAGGAATGTTGTTAATTATGATCCGTTGTTGGTTGAGGATGCTGTGTTAAATGATGAGATATCACCTTCCACTGATTCGGAAGCGGACCAGCACAAAATGGGGCCTCGTCGCTCACAGCGAAGTAACTTTGGGGTACGACCTACACGCTACACATGATTCACCTGGTCGGTCGACCACGGTAAAGGGGGGGGGAATGTCGCGGAAGGCGACTAGGGGGAAAAGTACATGAACGGCAAAGACAGTTGATTCCCCCCAGATACCGAACAATAGACTCTGGCTAGAGCCGATATTCCCTGCCCCTAGGGGCACTGTGGGTTGGGGTATACGTTATGTTCCCTCTCTTGTACACAGAATAAGAGGGACCAGGATATAAAAGGGGCCAAGGCATTGAGTTCGGGGCGCTCCTTAACCCGAGAACAGGAGTACCGATCACTGGACGCTGGCAGACGCAACGATTATCGCAGACCCACTACTACCGGAGACAACTGCACGACCACACCAGGAAGGACCACTCGGACGTTCTTCAGTTCCCGACAACGCCTCTCAGTCCCGTTGGAAAGGGACATAACAATAGCCGTATGCTTTGACTGAATCGGATTCCGAGAACGTCCACACCACCCTGAAGCATTGTTTATGTCCTGTCTGTTCCATCCAGAAGTCACCCTCCGTTGCGGGGCGATCTTCTAGCCTGCTCGACCTCCGTGACCGGCGAGGGACTTCGTAGACGGACGGATCCCTACACCACGTCGCACAGCAGTGTTTGTTTGTTTGTTTTCCAACTCGCCGTTCGAGGGACTAGTTTGGCGTGAGTTGGAACGGACGATTTTAGACTTTACTATTTGTTGGTTTTATCTATCTATCTATCTATCTATCTATCTATCTATCTATCTATCTATCTATCTATCTATCTATCTATCTATCTATCTATCTATCTATCTATCTATCTATCTATCTATCTATCTATCTATCTATCTCTCTCTATCTCTCTTTGAGTCCATCCTACCTGTGTGGGATTCCTATCGTATAGGGGGGGGGTAGTAGTATGGCAAGCACTGCGTGATACTAGGCCTATTGGTTCAGCGAGCCCCTGGTTTTTCCCTAATTATCAAGTGTGGTGGTGATGATTATGCATGACTAGGTGGGTTCATAACCCTGATTTTCTTGTTCTTGAGGTTGGTCCCCCCCTCACTAGTGTTCAGGGGGCTGTGTTCAATGTGTGCTGTGTGCAGCCTTTTACAGGCTTGCAGTGTGTCCAGTGAGGGCAGGGTGTGCAATGTGTGCAGTGTACTGAAGTTGGCTCGACATAGTAGGGTTTATGGTAATAGCGTAGCACCAGTCTACCCCCTGGCCTAGAGCCATATCTTCTCCCCCTCCCACATAAGTGATAGACTCAATCTTACAGAGAGGGTCACATGATTGTGCCAATAAAGTATTTTTTGGTAATAATTGATCCATTGACTGCTGTTGTGGTATTTAGGGGATTCCTAGTAAGAGGTTTGCGCGACACAAACTCTTTTTAGCCAAGTCTACGTCGTTTTGCTTGTGTGTGTGGGAGTTTGGTCAAGTTGTAGTGATGGGAATTTCGGCTCTTTTAAGGTAGACGGATCATTTGGATCAGATCACCAACAAGAGCTGGCTCTTTTGGCTCCCAAACGGCTCTTCATTACCACCTATACCTTTTATCATTCAGCCAAATGTAGCCCGTTTTGACTTATGATTCGAATGTGTAGGCCTATATATCCCTTAAATTACTCAATACATCCCATTAGTATTCAAAAGTAAAAATTACATTTTCTAATATCAATAAATTGCTGTAGCCGATTGTTTTCATTGCATATGAATGCCCCTGTCACGGTGTCATCCACCATATCCTAGCTTCCGCTAGTACCGCTCTTTGTCAGTCTTGTCTGTCCCTGTTTTTCGCTGTCTCAGTGTTTCATGTGCGGGGGCGTGGCCTGCGCATTCCAGCAAAGTTCCCTGATCCAGCCACGTTGATCACCTGCACCTGACAGTCATCTACAATCAGGATCAACAGTATCTACCCCAGCCTTCCAACCATTCTTCGCCAGATCGTCAGTTGTACTTACCCTGTTGTGTAGCTTCCTGATTCTTCATACCCTGTATTCCTAGTGTTCTAGTTTACTCGTGTTCAAGTCTGCGCTTTCCTAATACTTCTCTCTCTCTACCAGTCATCACCATCACGACTAGGGGTGGGAATCGAGAACCGGTTCCAACTAACCAATTCCATCGGAATCGTACCTCCAACGTTATCGATTCTTCTTAACGATTCCGCGCCACGTTTTCCGGTTTACTCAAAAATGTTGCGACGACCCTGCGCACGCCGACACCCTTCAAACAACGAGGCAGCATCGTGGAGAGTAGGAAGCGATCGCAAGTCTGGCTCCATTTCACCAAACGCAATGAAAATGCTGCCGTATGTATTCTGTGCAATGCTATCATTTTCGTGTAAGGGTGCAAACACCAGCAACATGCCAAAGCATTTGTCTACCAAGCATGGAATTAAGTCCCAAGAATGCCATGTGTTCAAAAGCCTGCGTACAAGTCAAACAAGCTCCACTGTGTCCTCCGTTGACAACGGTAACGTTCACATTACATATCCTGCATTAGCAGCCCACTGTCGCCTTGCAACTGCAGTTTTTATAGTAGTGTCGTAGTTTTTATTAATAATGCCGACCTATACAAATTTCATGCATTTTAGATGATCGCTCTCAGGCAGCTAGCCCCTCTACATCGGCTCAAGTTACCCCTTTCACTCCCAGAAAAGGCAGATATGCTTATATTCTTGCCGCTTGTTGACGCTCAGTAAAAAAAAAAAATCTAAAAGATGTTATGGAGGCATAGGCTACAGTTCATGCCTATTTAATTAACGTGGATGTACGTATGTTCACTGTTTTGTTTACTTTTTATATCCCTTCCTAGAAAAGTGTTAAATTAATTTAATGACGTTTGGTTTAAGCTTAGTTAAGCTTACAGTTATTGCATCTAAAATATGTGTATAAAAGTTTAGTGTTAAATCATAATTTAGCTTGTTCAATTGTAAGTGTCTTCCTGGTTTTTTTATTACTTATTTATTGTCGGTCTAACTTATTTAGTTTCTTGTTCTTGTGTTGTTAGTATGTAGAAAATAAAATGGTTACTTTTGGTGCAGAAGGCTGTAGAACTCTGTTTTTGCCACTCAATGAACTACTCAGGAATCGGTAAGAGAATTGATAAGGAATGTAAGCTTGCTGGTAGTTCTACCAGGAGGACTCAAATCACGCGCGGCTGGCCACCAATCACCAGCTACCAATCACCTGCTCTATAAAGAGTAGTCTAACATATGTCTTTGCTGCTCAGGTCTTCGTTCGACGCATACTGCTGCTTTACTGTGCTTCTGATTATCTCGTCGCTTAGTTGCTACGTCGGTTAATACACACCAAGAGGTTATAACTTCGGATTCGTGCTGGTCGGCCTACTACTTCTGGTCCCGGCAAGCGAGCGCAGAAAGCCGTTTTTTTCGGTCCCCGGTATCCTCAACAACACCACCAACAAGTTCCCAACACGGACATCCGCCTGGTTCTACAAACCCTCGCCGAGTTGGTGCAAAGCATTGGCGCCAGGATGGACGCCGTCGAAACGCCATGCGGAACTCCCGGACGGGTCCAGGCCCCCAACCCGCTGTCGTCGGTCGCCACGGCGCCTTTCTACTTCCAGCAACCATCAGGCTCGGCTTCCTCCGCCTTCACAGGCTACGCACCTGGCACGTGCCCTGCTACCATGGCTACTGCAGTCCCCGCGTTAGCCCCCCGCAGCGTATTTTCTCTCACAGCTCTACAGTCCAGCTTCAGGTTGCGGCTCCCTCGGTTGGGTTAGGGGGTTTATTCCAAGGGCAATGGTTTGCTGAGGGATGGCCAGTCGAAGCTGGTACGTTCGCCCTCGGGTCAGAGTCGTCTGCGCTGTTCGAGCTTTACGCTATCGTAGCAGCTAGCGTTCTGTGGGGCAAAGCATGGCGGCGTTAACGTATAACCATGTTTTGCGATAACAAAGCAGCGTCAAAACGGCTGGGAAGGTGGTCTTCCACAGCATACGGATTTTACATCCGGTTGAATTCGTTGAGTTCGTTGCACACGTCGGTGTGGTACAACACAGAAACTCTACGTTCGCAATCAAAGGTTCATAATTATCTTTATACCGTGCACTGTTCGGTTAACTCCTTTTGTCTGAGGTTTTTCCCTTCACTTTAACATGAATGAAGTTGATGGGTTTTAGGCACTGTGGTAACTGATTATTATTAAAAGGTTTTTATTGACGAAGGGCCTTTTAGATTGGTTCAGCTGCTGCTCACTAACTCTCACGTTCCTCTGCTCGCAATGCGATTCACATATCGTTCAATTTATTCAAAAGATCCAAAGACAAAGAACGGGTACATTATGGTATCATTTTATATTATTATTTATAGTCTTATTGTTAATAGTTTCAGTCGCGTTGGTATTTAATTTTTCATTTGCTCGTTTAGCTACGTATGACAGTTAACAATGTTGGTGTAGGCCTATTACAATTATTTACGCGTGTAGGCCACTCCAACTCACTCGATATCTCAAAGATTAGTGTGCTCTCTCAGAGCTGGGAGATTTCATCCTTATTTTAACATATTACTCGAGACGGTGTTTTCTCACAGTTCTACGGGTTCATGCGTTCCCGGGTTCATGCGTTCATGCGTACACGTCTCTTACTCAGACTTTTTCCCCTACACGGGGTATTTAATTTTTCATTTGCTTGTTTAGCCATGTATGTCAGTTAACAATTTTGGTGTATTACAATTATTTATGTGTGTTGGCCACTCCAACTCACTCGATATTTTGAATAGATTAGTGTGCTCTTTCTGGGAGTTTTCATCCTTATTTTAACATATTACTCGAGTCAGTGTTTCTCACAGCGTTCTACGGGTTCATGTGTTCTACGGGTTCATGTGTTCTACGGGTTCATGTGTTCTACGGGTTCATGTGTTCTATGGGTTCATGCGTTTTACGGGTTTATGCGTTCTCGGGTTTATGCGTTCTTGGGTTTATGCGCAAATGCGTACACGTCTCCTACTCAGACTTTTTCCCCTACACGGGGCCTAACTTTCGCTGATGTCACCTTCTCTGCAAGGCATTTTTTCATCTAAAAAGCTGAACAAGGGTTGCCGGTCGTGTCTATCAAACGGCTGGGAAGGCGGTCTTCCACAGCTTACGAATCCTACATCCGGTCGAATTCATGGTTCTTCCTTCAAGCGCACACGATGCTCTAACGTCGGTTAAGGCAGGTTTATCACGTTTGCTACTACAGCTGTTTTTGGCGGCCTGTTTCCATTCTAGTCTTAGTCTTTGTGTCAAGGTGTCACTTTTGTTTTTATTAGTTTAGACACGTTCATACTCTTTCTTGTGATATGTGATAAGTATTTTAAGAAGCTGCATTTCCCTCACATAGCCACAAGGGGAGCAAAACCGTTATTGAAGGCTGCTCCACCACAGAAGGAGCCGAAGCCTTTACGTCACCCCGGCCACGCCCACTAGGCCACGCCCACTTGACGTCCTCTCTAGCGGGTGGTTTCGAACTCGAGAGGCCAGAGATCAATAGGTAGACGGCAGAGAGCCACCCCGGGCCTATGCCCGGGGGCTTGAAGTAGATCACGGTATTTTCCTCTCTCACGCGTTAGATACAATTCCCTCCGTTAAGCTTCAGTTACCATACCGAAACACTGCCGACTTTATAATAATGAAGTCAGTTAAAAGCATCCCGGGATTGGACAACTTTCTTCAAGAATATGCAACATATTGAAATTCCGTTTAGGTATCATCAAAGATACAAGTGCGTAGATTTAGTTAAATAAGGTAAACGGTCGAAAATGATGTTATGTCTTAAACAGTTGAAGTTCCGTTTGGACAAAACGTTATTACAGTTTATCGCCTAGTTTAGGTCAACGGAAATGAAGACATTTTAGCAGTCTTATTTTGTAAAAACACTTCAGTCTCGTTCGTATTCGCCAACAACATTGCACTACGCATTTAATTATAGTATTGTCATATGACCAGCATTGTTTTCCTCACGCGATAAAGGTTTGTTGATGACGACATTTAGTCATAATTTTCGGTGTCAAAAGCAACACTATTTGCAACTACTGGTGGTGGTGGTTATCAGGTACTAAACTCATAAAGCAAAATCGGCTATATAACTCAAGGTTAACCTGCAGCAACCCCGGCAAGTTCGACCACGTCGGTGGATCATCTAGAAAACACCCTTTGAGTTCGGTGTCACGTTGGTGGCATATCATGGAAAAAATAAAACTCAAGGTTCGCAGCGGCGACCCCGGTGAGTGCGTTGACCAAAGCGCAGCGGTAACAACTCGGGCACTCGTGACTATGACCACGTCGGCGGCACGTTATCTATTACTCATGGTTGACTGCAGTAACCCCGGTGAGTGCGTTGACCACGTCAACGCACAACTGGGGCACAACTCAGGCACTAGTCGTGAGTTCGTTGCACACGTCTGTGCGGTACAACACAGAACTCGACGTCCTACATCCGGTAGAATTCAAGTTTCTATCTTCACGCGCACACGATGCTCTCTAACGTCGGTTAAGACAGGTTTCACACGTTTGCAACCATAGCTGTTTTTGGTGGCCTGTTTCCTTTCTAGTGTTGGTCTAGTCTTGTGTCAAGCTGTCATTTTAGTTTTTATTAGTTTTAGTTACATTCATACTCTTTCCAGTGTTATCGTAATTCCATTTAGATATTATCGAAGTTACAAGTGCGTAGTTTTGTTAAATAAGGTAAATGGTTGAAAATTGATGTTATGTCTGGAACAGTTGAAGTTCCAGTCGAACAAAATAACGTTATAAGTCTTTATCGCCTAGTTTAGGTCAACGAAAATGAAGAGACATTTTAGCGGTCTTATTTTCGTAAAACACTTTTTAGTCTTGTTTTATTCGCCAACTATATTGTACTATGCATTTAATCACTGCTATTGTCACATGCCCAGCATCCACGTTGCGTCCAGTCTCGTTTTTTCTCACGCGATAAAGGTTTGTTGATGACGACTCTTAGTCATAATTTTCATTGCCAAAAGCAACACTATTTGCAACTACCGGCGGTGGTGGTTATCGGGTACTAAATTCATAAAGCAAAATTCGGTTTCATAACTCAGGTTAACCTGCAGCAACCCCGGCGAGTGTGACCACGTCGGTGGATCATCTAGAAAACACTCTTGAGTTCGCTGTCACGTCGGTGGCGTACATAGGAAAATAAAACTCAAGGTTGCAGCGGCAACCCCGGTGAGTGCGTTGACCACGTCGGTGGTAACAACTCGGGCACTCGTGAGTATGACCACGTCGGTGGCACGTTATCTAATACTCATGGTTTGACTGCAGTAACCCCGGTGAGTGCGTTGCTCACGTCGGTGGGAACAACTCAAGCACTCGTGAGTTCGTTGCGCACGTCGGTGCGGTACAACTCAGAACTCTAGTTTGTTGCAGCAACCCCGGTGAGTGCGTTGCCCACGTCGGTGGGAACAACCCAAGCACTCGTGAGTTCGTTGCGCACGTCGGTGCGGTACAACTCAGAACTCCACGTTCGCTGCAGCAACCCTGGTAGTGCGTTGACCACGTCGGTGGGCACAACTCGGGCACATGCAAATTTAATTACCACGTCGGTGGCATAATATCAAACACTCAAGTGCAGGGCACTCGGAGTTCATTGAACACGTCGGTGTTCAACACGGAAGTACACAATATTTGCTGCAGCAACACCGGTGAGTGCGTGACCACGTCGGTGGCACATCAAGGGCACTCGTGATTTCGTTGACCACGTCGGTGTTCAACATGAAAGTTCACAATACTTGCTGCAACAACACCGGTGAGTGCGTGACCACGTCGGTGGCACATCAAGGGCACTCGTGAGTTCGTTGACCACATCGGTGGTTCAACGCGGAAAGCACTCAGGTCACGCAGCGACCCCGGAGAGTGAATCGACCACGGCAGTTGGTACAGCACGAAAGCACTCGTGGCTCGCTGCGTAACAGCTGCAGAGTGCTCTAAATTTTAATTGATCTCGCTGAGGTATTTCAAGTCAACTGCTTTTACGTGATTCATCGATCTCGCTGACGGTTTTAAGCTTATCGTTTTACGGTATGTATGATTGACTCTTAATATGTCGTATATTGGGTATGCCTTTTATCTTCCAGAAGCAGTATAGATCCTTGTCCACTTCTTCTACGCGGGTATGTATGGTCTCATTACCTCCTTTCGCTATTCTATTTTTGGGGTCGGCTCCGCCCCTGCCAGTCCCGGCAGGACATGCCGAGTTATCACCTATTTCCGGCGTAGGCCTACGTCCTCTCTTTTGGGGAAGGCTCCGCCCCTGCTAGTCCTGGCAGGATACGCCGAGTCCGCACGTCACCCTGGATCAGTGACGGGGCTCATGCCAAAGATTTACCATGCAAAATATTCCCATGTCGTTATTTAAATAAATCCTGTTCATACAGTGATCGAGTCTTTATGGGAGAAATGTAAGCTTGCTGGTAGTTCTACCAGGAGGACTCAAATCACGCGCGGCTGGCCGCCAATCACCAGCTACCAATCACCTGCCTACACCTGCTCTATAAAGAGTAGTCTAACATATGTCTTTGCTGCTCAGGTCTTCGTTCGACGCACCTCCATCCACCCCACCACCACCAGGTCGGCCTCAGTCTACTTGTCCAGGGGAAGGCTCCGCCCCTGCTAGTCCTGGCAGGATACGCCGAGTCCGCACGTCACCCTGGATCAGTGACGGGGCTCATGCCAAAGATTTACCATGCAAAATATTCCCATGTCGTTATTTAAATAAATCCTGTTCATACTTATCAGTGATCGAGTCTTTATGGGAGAAATTGGATCGATAGGCAGAATCGACAATGGCATTGATATTGATAAAAACGTATCAATTCCCACCCCTAATCATGACTATACTCAACCACGGTATCACGTGATTTCGTGCTCATGTGCACAAACTTTATTAATCTATTGAATCGTGTCCCAGATTACGATTGTCCGACTTTTTTAGTGCTACACAGAACGAAATGTAAACCAATGCATTCTGAATGGGAGCGTTCTCCGACATTTGACGTGCTCCACAAAACGAAACGAGAGAGAGAAAGAGAGAAAGGGAGGGACGGAGCGAGAGAGAGAGAAGCTTCAGAAGGGGTGAGCGCAGATAGTACAGTGCACCCTCTAGTTATATATCTGTATAGGCCTATATTATTCTCTAGTTATATATATATATATGTCAACATTTCTGATTTGTAAGCAGACCTCCTCAAAAACGACGTTAATTGTCGGAGAACACTCCCATTCAGAATGCATTGGTTAACATTTCGTTCTGTGCAGCACTAAAAAAGTCGGACAATCGTGATCTGGGACACGATGCGCACAGATTAACGTTTGTGCGCATGAGCACGAAATCGTGTGATACCGGGTTGCTATACTTCAACTCTGCTCTACTGCCGGAGTTACCATCATCGAATCGTTGGATGTGGCTGTCGGTTCGGCTGCCAGCCGACCCATCCAACCCTATGTTTGCACTACCCGGTCCGTGGATTCAGGATTATCCCTAACCGGTGCAACCACCAGCACCAACCTTAATCAACCGTGGATTAATAAACTGTTCAACTGTAACCGCTCTCATCTGTGCTCATTTGTGCCGTGCGTTTGGGTCCACCCCGTCTTGAATCGTAACAGCCCCTCGCTGCTTGCTTAAGGTTATGATCCTTGTCTATCCACACTTTATTGGTTGCATGCATGCACGTGACAGTCAGTCACTGCACACACGCATACCATGCTGAAGCATCCATAGCGTGGAAATCTTCATCATTCTGCCTTGGCAAACTTTATACATATAAAAAAATAAACGGATGCGGTCGGGAGCCGACTCCCATCGCTCAATAAAAAAAGCTGGCTCATTGAACAGGCTTGGTCGCCACTGATCCATCACTAAGTTGCATTTAACCCATCATTTTACAACATGGGTTGCGCCTTGTCGTCATTAGAAATGGTGTAGCCTATGTACACAAAGTGTCACCTACAATCGATAAATAGATTACCTGCAAGTGATATATATACACTATATAGGGAGCGAACAAACGAGAATTCGGACACTACGCTGAACATTTCTAAACGTCATTTGCGTCAGTAGATGCGCCGGGTATTTGTGTGACGCAGACAGAAGTGCCAACATCATGTAAACAAACCGGGAACTAAGAGGAAAGCTGGAGGTTGTATTGATGTTGAGTGAAATTTCCTTGATCAAGTTTTTTTTTAAAATAATTTTGAATGTAACATATTCTATGTTAAATCCCAAATAAATTGTTGACATATCTAAACGAAAGCCGGAGACTCCATCATTAAATGTATAATTTTTCGCGTTTATTCAGCTTCTTCTCCTCCGGAAAAACACGAACGCATTGCATTGTGGTATACGGGAGTAACATGTAGGGAACATCGTATGTTCACTCAAATTTTGGGTATTTTAAGTCCATATAGTGAATGAAATTTACCACTGAGAATTCGAACACCACCACAAAATGGCGAGCACCCTATATAGTGCACTATATCCGTGATAGGGAACGATTTCGAACACAGCTAAAGACGCAAACTCATTGCTCCCACTAAAGTAGAGGTGAGCTAAAAATGAGCCTAACTGTCAGTTTACAGATGAAGCTGTTCAAATGTATTTAAAAAAAGTTAAGCAAAAACATGCTTAGATAAAGATGTTAAATGTGGTAAGAAATGTGTTTAAAAACGCACGATTATTATAATGTTTCAAAAATATCTATAAAATGTTTCAAAAGTATCTTTAAAATGTTTAAAAAATATAATCAGCGATATTGAAAATGTGTAAAATATGATCAGAGATGTTTAAAATATGATCAGAGATGTTTAAAATGTGTAAAATAATTAAAAGATCTTTCAAAACACAGGGATTTAGAACTTTTCTTTTGGGGGGGGGGGGGCTCAGCTGAAATTTATTCTCCGAGGGGGGGCTCACTCTCTCATACTTTTAAAACCCCTGCTCTAGCGTGAAATTATTTAGTTAAATTTAGCATACAAATACATGTTATTTAGGAACGAGTAGTTATCTTGCTCAAGGATGCTTACAGGTTGAGTGAGGACATTGGGTATTGTCGAGGAAAACATCAATCTTAACTAGAAAATGCATTTCCTGCAGAAAATGCGGTGAGTAATGTAGTACAAAGTGAGGTTGAAAGTATTTTTTTATAAACCCACATAGATTAAGACTTAAAGAAACGTTAAATGGCTTAAATCAAGTGAAGGGATTTGAACTAAAGTTCAAAAGTCTATATGGAGCAAACAATGTTAACATGCACACCATTTAAGAAAATGTAAATGGTTGGAAACAAATAAAGTGACAGAAACGTCAAATGAATTGAACTGAAGAATCTGAACGGTCAAATGTATTCAACTTCAAGTTCAAGTGTACTTTATTGTCAAAAATCTATGTAACAGGGTTAGCACAGAAGTTTGAAATTGTGTTTGGCCAGTCTCCAATGTGTAGTTAAAAAACATTTAAATAAGACATTGACAATAATCTCTCTCACACACACACACACACACACACACACACACACACACACACACACACACACACACACACACACACACACACACACACACACACACACATAGCAGCAGAAGTACAATCAGTGGTCACAAGGTGCAACAGTAAAGTAAAGTGCAACAGTAAAGTGCCAGTGGCGTGGTGAAGTTCATGTGGTTTTCTTCAGTGTGTTGATGAGTCTGATGGCTTGTGGAAAGAAGCTGTTACTCAGTCTGCTTGTGCGGGACCGCAGGCTGCGGTACCGCTTCCCTGATGGTAGAAGGGAGAACAGACTGTGTGCTGGATGAGTTGTGTCTTTGATGATGTTCATTGCCCGCTTGGAACAGTGTGAAGTGTACAGATCCTGAATGGCTGGTAGGGGTGACCTGATGATCTTTTCTGCTGTCCTCACCACCCTCTGCAGTGCCTTCTTGTCTGCAGCTAGACAGCTGCCGTGCCAGACAGAGACGTTGCTGGTCAGGATGCTCTCAATAGCACCTCTGAAGAAGGTGATGAGGGCAGAAGTGGGGAGGTCAGTTCTTCTCATCCTTCTCAGGAAGTGGAGTCGTGTCTGCGCCTTCTTGACCAGCGCGGTGGTGTTGGTAGTCCATGAGAGGTCATTCGTGATGTGCACTCCCAGGAACTTTGTGCTTTTCACAGACTCTACTGCACTGCCGTTGATGATGAGTGGGATGTGTGTTGGTTGTTTCTTCCTGAAGTCTACAGTAATTTATTTTGTTTTGTTGACGTTGAGAAGCAGATTGTTCCTCTCACACCAGTTGATGAGTAGCTGTACCTCCTCTCTGTATGCTGAGTCATCATTGTCTTTGATGAGGCCCACCACTGTTGTGTCATCTGCAAATTTGATGATGTGATTCGTTTCAAATTTGGCACAGCAGTCGTGGGTCATCAGCGTGAACAGCAGGGGGGATAGCACACATCCTTGCGGCACCCCCGTGTTTATGATGGTGGTTGCTGAGGAGTTGTTTCCGACTCTGACTGTCTGCGGTCTGTTTGTAAGAAAGTCCAGCAGCCAGTTGCACAGTGAAGTGCTGATGCCTATTGTACTCAGCTTGTCCACCAGATGTTGGGGGATGACGGTGTTGAACGCAGAGCTGAAGTCTATGAACAGCATCCGCGCGTGACTGTTTTGTTCTCCAGATGAGCCAGGCAGAGGTGGAGTGCTGTTGCTATGGCGTCATCAGTGGAGCGCTTGGGGCGGTAGGCAAATTGGGATGGATCCAGAGTAGTGGGGAGGGTGGATGTTAGGTAGGCCTTTACCAGTCTCTCAAAGCACTTCATCATGATGGGGGTGAGTGCTATGGGTCTGTAGTCGTTCAGTGATGATACCGGTGACTTCTTGGGTAGTGGTACGATGGTGGTAGCTTTGAAACTTGCTGGTATGATGGCTTGGTTCAGAGAGGTGTTGTAGATGTCTGTGAGGACGTCGGTGAGTGAGTCTGCACAGTCTCTGAGCACACGCCCAGATATGTTCTCTGGACCTGCAGCTTTCCTGGGGTTCACCTTGAGTAGGGTCATCCTCACGTCCGCTGGGTCCAGTTGAAGTTGTTGTGCTGTCAGGGTTTACGGTTCTTTTTGTGGGTGTTGTGGTGTTATTTTCTTCAAACCGGCTGAAGAAGGTGTTGAGTGAGTTGAGGAAGTCTGTGTTGTCCTCACACGGTGGGGGGGATGGTTTGTAGTCTGTGACTGACTGGATGCCTTGCCACAGGCATCTTGGGTCCTTTGTGTCAGTGAAGTATGAGTTGATTTTTTGTCCTCACGCCCCGGTGCAAGTTGGCCCTGGCAGACTTGAGGGCCTCCTTGTCCCCAGACTTGAAAGCAACGTTTGCTTGCCCTCAGGAGCTCACGTACCTCCCTGGTGAACCAGGGTTTTTCGTTTGCTCTCACTGTAATGTCCTTGGTGACGGTTACATCTTCCATGCATTTTGTTATGTATCCAGTTACAGAGTCTGTGTATTCGGTGAGGTTGACGTCCTGGTTGGTGGTGGCCGCCTCCCTGAAAACCGACCAGTCTGTGCATTCAAAACAGTCCTGTAGAGCTGCTGTGGAGCCCTCTGGCCAAGCCCTGATCTGTTTCACAGTTGGCTTGCTTCTCGTCAACAGAGGTCTGTAGGCTGGGATTAGCATAACAGAGAGATGGTCTGATGAACCCAGGTGGGGGTGGGGAACAGCTCTGAAGGCCTGTCTGATGTTGATGTAGACCTGGTCAAGTGTGTTCTCTCCCCTTGTTGCAAAGTTCACACACTTGTGATAGTGTGGCATTACTGTTTTCAATTTGGCCTGATTAAAATCGCCAGCGATTACGCAGACCAAGTCCGGGTGTGTGTTTTGTTGTGTACTCACAGACTTGTACAGAATGGAAAGTGCCTCCTTTGTGTTGGCGCTGGGGGGAAGGTAAACAGCTGTGATGTTGACGGTATTGAATTCACGCGGCAGGTAGAATGGACGGCAGTTGAGGGTTAAAAACTCAATGTTCTCTGAGCAGTGACTTGTAATGACTGCAGCGTTTGTACACCAGTTGTTATTGATATAAATGCACACACCACCTCCTCGAGATTTACCCGTGCTGGCGTGGTTTCTATCAGCGCGGAATGTTGTAAACCCATCCAGTTTAATTACGCTGTCCGGAACGTTGTTGTGAAGCCACGTCTCGGTTAGGTTGATCGCGTTGCATTCTCTTACGTTTCTATGTGTGGTTAAATCCAGCTTGAGATAATCCATTTTGTTTTCTAACGAGCGGACGTTCGATAGGAGAATAGATGGTAGTGCTGTTTTGTGAGGGTTTCTTTTCAAGCGGTGTGTGATGCCGGCTCGGCAACCTCGCCTTATCCTCCGTCCTGTGCTCGGCCTCCACTGCCACTTCAGCTGCTTCCAGTTTCGGCTGGTGGGGGAGGGTTGAGCCCTCTGTCTCGGAGGGTCCGTTGTCTCGGGACATTATTCCTAGACCGAGAAGAGTTTCTCGATCCGTGGCGAAGTTAGCTCCGGACATATCCTTTGTGCTGTTGTTGTTTCTAAGTCCCAGTAGTGTACTCCTGTTGTACGCGATTTTGACGGTACATTTAACATAAAACACACATTGTTATCGGGAGCCGGCTTGGCCGCAGCCTCACTGGGTGCCGCCGTTTGTTTACAAGTGGCTTGTATCCTGGTCACACAGATACAAGTGTGTGTATTGCCCTGCATTTGTGTGTGTGTGTGTGTGTGTGTGTGTGTGTGTGTGTGTGTGTGTGTGTGTGTGTGTGTGTGTGTGTGTGTGTGTGTGTGTGTGTGTGTGTGTGTGTGCGGTGTGTGTGTGCGGTGTGTGTGTGTGTGTGTGTGTGTTTAAGAGAATAGCGAGCCGGTGCGTGATTAAAAGTAGCCAGATAGGACGGGAAAAACAGCCCAATCTGGCAACACTACCTGAACGTCCTTTAAAAGGAGTAACCCCTGACTGCAGTTCGCAGATCGAGGAGGGGCTTAAATTTTCCCTAAATGTGGGCTTGCTTAAACGTTTAAGCAGAAAGCGGGAGAACGTATTCCCGAGTCCATGATACTGCGCGCTTTTCTGCCTAGAGGTAAGTTGCCGCTCTCTGTTCGTGTACATTATAAACTATACTAAACTAAACTAATGTATGGATAGACCAACAAGTTGATCATTAAAATATTAATGCAAGTAACATGCATAGGCCTCATGTTTATGTCATGAGTTCGTTTGAATAATAGCATTTAGGCAGTCCGTCCGTCCGTCCGACTGACTGACTGACTGACTCTCCGTGCCCTGATTTTCTCTGGTCAGGCACTGCAATGCTTAAAAAAATCATATTTCATATCCAGGTTTATAAAAACAGTAACTAATGTGCTATATTTGTGTGTGTTTCTACCCTCGAGTATGTCTGAGAGAAATAAAGAAGGTAATCAATGAATCATTCACTTGAATTAGAGTATGATAAGGCATAATAACAGGATTTGAATATCAACATTTAATGCATGGCCTTACTCTTTGCATAGTGCATTCCATTTTGATATTGGAATTCTGTGTTGACAATGATCAAAATAAATGTGATGAAATACATTCATTTATTCATTCTTTGTGTCCGTTTGTTACCCACAGCTACTTTGATTGACCTTGTGTTGCCTTCGTACATGTGCGTGCGTGTGTGTGTGTGTGTATGTGCGTGACAGGTGTCCCACTGCGGTACCCTCCGCTACATGGAGCCCCACATCCTGGGCTGGAGGCCTCTCATGCTCTCCATGGTCAAGCTCAGGCTGATTTACTTCCTCTTCCTGAGGCAATCCCTGATGACGTCAATGTGGTAAAAAAGATAAAAATGTCGATTTCAGATGGTAGAAGTTATGTGTTAGCATGGTTTTAAGTTATGCTGTGCCTTTTAATGTTTATTCCTTTCCCCTCTGATATATAGAGACACATTAGTATACTTTTGGATGGTGATACACCAAACATTAATAATATCACCAACAGTGAACTGTTCCACTGTCCCTTCTGTAAATACGTGGGTGCAAAATATAAGGTTGACAACAATGTAAAAGGCCATTCGTCAGTGAAACACAAAGGTGCCTATCTAAAATATTACACAAATTAATTAATTTGTATTTTTTCACAAGTATGAATCTTAATTCCTTTATTCCTCTCTTACAGAGTTCACAATAATCAAGTTTTCATTGTTGCTATTGTGCAGCAACACTTAGAAATCTATTGCAATTGGTAAGGCACCTACAAATACACCAGGAGGAGGTGCAAGCTGCAGCCCCTGCATAGCACTTTGTGGCCCCCGCTCAGCTCCCTGTGGCCCCCACTCAGCTCCCTGTGGCCCCCACTCAGCTCCCTGTGGCCCCCACTCAGCTCCCTGTAGCCCCCACTCAGCTCCCTGTGGCCCCCACTCAGCTCCCTGTGGCCCCCGCTAAGCTCCCTCAGCTCCCTGTGGCCCCCACTCAGCTCCCATTGGCTCCTGCAGAATGTTCCACGGCCACTAAAGCATCAAGTAAAATTCTGCATCAAAATAAATTCTGTTGTCCTCATTGCAAGTTGATTTTAAACAAAAGAAACTTCAAAACACACTGCAGGAGAAAACCCACCAACCTCCTTGAGACGATAACGAAGGACAGATTTGTATCGATGGTACACATGGTGTGTTTGCAGTTGAAAAATCTTTTTGTGGTCCTGCAACACCCATACATGTAATCAAGAATATGTGGGGGCCAGCACAGAAGATCATCTGTGAGGTCGACCAGTGTCGTTTGAATGCTGACTTTGCTCAAAGGAGCAGGATGTTGCCTTTCGATTGCCACCACATCCAATCATTGGTGTCACGGTCAAACCGTGACACTCTGTACATTGTAATGGGGCCAATTGTGAAAAACGGCGACGAGTGCAAGGAGGGCTACTGGTGAGAGGTCATGTGATTAATTAGTCTTGTAGTCAACTATTGCTGGACTAAATCTTAATCCCTCCACTTATTTCAATTATCTGTTTTACATCTTGCATTGTTATTGTGCCTATAAGAACAGCAATCCGTTTCCTTTCTAGACGCTGGGAAATTGACAGAACTGGAAACCGGGAACAGGGTTGCTTGTTATGGGCCAGAAAAATACCCTGATACTTGCCATTATTAAACATTTATGGAAGCTTAAGGAATGTATTTGGCTAGGCTAAAACATAATTTTTTTTTTCTTTGCAGATCAAACATTTTCTGCCTGGGGTGAAAATAAAAATCATTGATGCAAAGTCTTCTGTCTTTGGTTTATTTGACTTAGCTAATATAATTGAGTGTACAAAATAAGATGGGTCTATACTCTTATGGAAATGCTATGATTTATATATATATATATATATATATATATATATATATATATATATATTTAATGCTATGGTTTATATATATGTATTTTTTTTTTTCATGGTAAAAAAGTCATTTGACAAGTTCAAAGTAGGAATGTCTAAGTCTATCAAATGCATGAAGCTTTTTCCATATTAAGTCATTGTGCTGTGCTGTATTGACGTTTGAGAATGTGCTGCCGGATTTCCGCCAACAGATGGCGCTCGCGGGGGTGAAACCATGGGTTAAACGTTTAGACCAGCCCACATTTAGGGAAAATGTAAGCTCCTCCTCGATCTGCGAGCTGCAGTCAGGGGCATTTGTTTAAAAGTAGCCCAATCTGGCGGGGAAAACGGCCCAATCTGGCCACACTGCTGAACGTCCTCACGCTCCAGCGTCAACGTAAATCTGAGACCAACTGAAAACCGCCGGTATGAATCTAAAATTGTGATTCTTAACTCATTGGCTGCCAATGACGTCTATAGACGTCAATTTAAATACAACCGTTGACTGCCAATGACGTCTATAGACGTCAATTAAGTTTTTCAACGGGGCGGGCTGGGGAGCGATCTGGAGCACCTTGTCACAAAAAATCAGGCTTGTAAACAGAGAATGTACTACTGAACTGAGCCGCCAGGTGGGCGGGGGCGCTGTGCCAAATTGGATCAGAGATGAGGAAACAGTAGCCTAATGGGTTAAGTAAGAGAGCATGGCGAAACGTAAGCGAAATTTCCGACAGCTAACACTCGAACAGAGTCTCAGTGTCGCGGTTGGTTGCGATAAAGCCTCTGACGAAACACCCGGGCCAAGTAGACAGAGTAGGCCTACACGGCGTATTTGAGAAGACACCTCCGAATCATCAGGTGATGAATTCAGCGAACCTGACCCGGATTCGTCGGATGAGTGGTTGCCGTCAACCGGGAACAGCAGAGCCTCATCCCCTGACGCGTCTCCAGGAAGACGTGAGGGAGGTAAGAGTTAACTTTTCCCCTTCTCTCCTCCTTCAGTCCGTCACATGAACGCAATTTAGTCCCAGTAGTTCGTTACTGTAGCTAATATGTGTTGCCAGTAGCCTACTGATACAATGTTGCAATTTACAGATCGTGCGTCCAGCAGAGCTCACACTCCCACTCCCCCTCCCCCTCCCACTGCTCCCAATCCTGTTGGCAAAGCGAAGAAAGGTAAAAAAATGTATTCTTCACATCACACCGCAGCAATAAAAATAGATGTTTTTATTGTAGGCTAATTGTGTATTTTTCTATAATTTACAGGTCGTGCATCCAGCAGAGCTCCGACTCCTATTGGCAAAGCGAAGAAGAAAGGTAAAAAAATATATTCTTCACATCACACCGCAGCTATAAAAATAGATGTTTTATGGTAATTTTATATATTTCTATAATTTACAGGTCGTGCATCAAGCAGAGGTTGCGGGGATGACTGGCATCAAGCTGGCTGGCAACCAAACAATTTCCCCTTCACTGCAACCCCTGGACCCCGGAGGGCTGCTGCGGAGCTGAATAGCGACCTGCCTGCTGACTCCCTGATGCTCTTCCTGACGGACGAGCTGCTCCAAAATATTGTGGATCAGACCAACCTATACGCAAGTCAATATTTTGAAGCACACCCTGACAAACTGCCATATAGCAGAGGACATGCATGGAAACCAGTGTCAGTCCCAGAATTGAAAACTTTCTTTGGACTCAGTTTTCTCAGTGGTTACATCAAAAAGCCTAGCCTTGAAATGTACTGGAGTGTTGATGAGGTAGATGCCACGCCCCATTTCGGCAAGACTATGTCAAGGAACAGATTTCAGATAATATGGAGGTTCCTTCATTTCAACAATAATGCATCACAGGATGCATCTGACAAAATGTACAAAGTTCGCCCAGTGTTGGATTACATTGTGGAAAAGTTCAAGGAGATGTATCAACCAGGCCAAAACATTTGCATTGATGAGGGTATGATGCAGTGGCGGAGGGCGCCTGTCTTTCAGGGTGTATAACCCACAAAAGCCTGTGAAGTATGGAATCAAATCCTACATACTGTGTGACTCTGCCACAAGGTACTGCTTCAATATGCGTCCTTATGTTGGGGAAGCTAGTACTCTGCCAGAGATAGTGTTCTCTCTCCTTGATCGTCTACCAGGTCATGGTTATACATTGTTCATGGACAACTTCTACAATTCTGTGACACTGTGTGAACGTTTACTGGGAGTGCAAACCAACGTCTGTGGAACACTGAGGAAACATAGGGGGGAACCTCAGATCATCAGAGAGATGACAAAGACTGACTTGGGGGTGGGGGAAAAAGTTGTGCGGAACAATGAGAGGGTGATGGTGGTAGCATGGCAGGACAAACGGTTGGTGAGGATGGTGACTACCTGCCACCAAGATAGCATGCAGTGGGTTGAAGTGTGGAGGAGGGGAAACAGAGACAAGGTTGCTCAGCTCAAGCCAGAGTGTGTTGTTGCATACAATGCATCCATGAATGGGGTAGACAAGTTGGACCAAAATATTGCATACTATCCCTTCATCCGAAGATCGCTGAACTGGTCAAAGAAGTTTGTAGCCTATCTCTTCCAACTATGCATGTTTAACGCCTATGTCCTCTACCGAGCCATAAACCCAGGGGAGTGTAAAACCCTCTTGGAGTTCATTCGCAGGGTAGTGAAGTCCTGGACAGTAAAGCGACATGTGGGGGGGTGTGAGGAGGAGGAGGTGGAGGAGGAGGAAGTGGCAGGTGTGGAGGCTGAGGGGTCTGGGGACTTGGAGGAAGGCCGACGTACTCCGAGAGCACCATATAACACTGACCCAGAGAGCAGGCTAGACGGAGGGCTAAGCAGACACAAACTCAGACACCTGATGCCCACCAGCAAGAAGGGGAGACCAGCAAGGAGGTGTAGGGTCTGTGCTCGCAGGGGTCTGCGCAGCGAGACAAAAATGTGGTGTCAGTCCTGTCGTGTCCCCTTGCATGCAGGGGAGTGTTTCACAGCTTACCACACTAAGCTGAACTATTTAGTGTAGGGGTGGACACACACACACTAGGGATGTGTCGGTCGCGACTGATTCGTTACAAAGAACGAATCCCGAACGTGAACGACAAGAACCGGTTCCCCAAAACAAGAAGAACTGGTTCTTTGATTATTTTTTTTTAACATCAACCAAACATATGGTCACGTAAATAAAATATACAAACGAACAGAGCTCCGTCTCCCCGCGACTTATATTGATTGAGTCTACAACTTCCTCAAAGATTCAGCCAATGAGAGGTAGCAATGGTGTTGGAATGGCACCTGGGTAAACCAATGACAAGGCGGTATCGTCGAATATGCGCGCTTTCTCTCTCTGACGTATCTTGGGTCATACCATTCGACTCATATATCCCCCTACATTTTTTCGAAAATAGACTTGACCTCCATCTGTTTATTGGATAAACGCATTTCCCAATCCCAGGAGTCTTTGCTCCATTCTACGTCAATTTAAGAACAAACAAAGAAATTAAACTGCAGTTCGTATTTTTTATTTATGACCATGCAAGTTCTGTAATGCCTGAACAATGAAGAATTAAATGTAAAGTAAAATAAAATTATAAATGTAAAACCATGAATGAAATATAGAGAGTAAGCAAGTGGTATAAATATTGGTGGGACGTTCGACATACTATATAGCAGGCATCTCCAAACGGCGGACTGTGGTCTTGACGGTCCTATCCGGACCAACGAATTATAAAAAAATTATAAAAAAAAGTTTTTTTATTTTTAATTTTTTTTAAGATGTAATCTGACGTAACGAACGAATCAAAACGAACGAATCAAATAAACGAATCGTTATAGTGAACTGAACTGAAAGAACTAGTTCCCGGAAAAGAATCATTTTGCCCATCCCTAACACACACACACACACACACACACACACACACACACACACACACACACACACACACACACACACACACACACACACACACACACACACACACACACACACACACACACACACACACACACACACAGGATTCGATCTAGCTGCGACAACATACAGAATATTTTGTATATATTGTATATATTGGTTATATTGGTTATATATTTGCAAATAAATAATTATTGTCCTGTCAAAATACCTGTCTCAATGTTGTTTTTGCTGTTTTATGGAGGGAAACCACTTTTCAGGTGTTGAAGGGGTCACTAAAGCAAAAAAAGTTTATTTTCACAAAAAGCTTGTTTTCTCCATTTTTGGTCAAGAACAGGTGTTTTTGGTGAAACCAACGTATGTTCTACTGCCGATTACTAAAGAACGGACAAAGGTAAAAACAAACGGTTTGTTCCTGATGAAAGAAGAGAGTCTACTCTGTCTTTTGGTGGTTTCAGTGTTTTACATAGTCATAGAACTCACTGTTCCGTGGGTCTTTGGAAATCAGTCAAAATGCTGTAAAACGCTTGGCAGTATGGGGCTCTCTGCACTGAAAATGGCTGGCAGCCAATGAGTTAATAAAGTTTAAATGATATCGAAATTCCATTTAGATATTATTGAAGATACAAGTGTGTAGATTTGTTAAATGGTTTGAACAAAGATAAAGGGTTGAAAATGTATTTAGTAACTTACAACTTACTTCTTAAACAGTTGAAGTAGGCCTACCAGAGGACGGCTCTGATTCCGTTGTTAAAAAAAGCTAATATTTTAAAAGTAGTAGTGTCTTAAAATGTATGGAATATTTAAAAAATCTGAAAGAAAGCCGGCAATTCCAAGCTATTCTGAATATTTAAATTTGAATGGAGTCCCTCGGTGAAAAATTGTGGAAGGATAGGTCCCACAGTTTGTAGAGAATAAGAAAGAAAGAAAGAAAGAAAGAAAGAAAGAAAGAAAGAAAGAAAGAAAGAAAGAAACTTATGAAGAACAATAGTTGAGCGCTGCATGCAGCACTCACCTAATAAAAATTATGAAGAAAAATAGTTGAATGCTGCATGCAGCATTCAACTATTTGTATATTAACTATAATATACAAATATATACAAATTAATATATAAACCCAGCATGTAATTACTTGAATGAATTAATTAATGAATTTCAGTAGCGTACCGTGGGGTTTAAGTCAGGGCCTTTAGCAACGAACTCCACCAGCGGACAACCCCCAAACACTCAGACATGCACACAAATTTCATATTAGGTGCCAATACAGCCAGCACATCCACAATATGCGCTACTGCATAACATCCACAACAAGAGAGTTGATCTTTAGCAACAACAACAGCGCACCCGCACACCACTTTGCATTACCGCAGAGCTAGAGTAATGCAGCATTACCATCAGATCTTTTCACTCCGCAACCAGATTGCCCATCACACACATGACTCTACCAGTGACATCGGGTCAAGCTCCACGCTGGTTGGCTATCGAGGCTAAGCGTCACACGTAGGCGCGTCAAAAGTAATTTTTTTTTAACTTTGCACGTTGGTGCTATTGCAGCATTCTTCGAAGAAAGTAGTCCAATCCCGGGTTGCTTTTAACTGACTTTATTTGTTAAAGTAGGCATGTTTCGGTATGGTAACTATGAAGCATAAGGGAGGGAATTGTATCTAACGCGTGAAGAGGAAAATACCGTGATCTACTTCAAGCCCCCGGGCCTAAGCCCGGTGGCTCTCCGCCGTCTACCTATTGATCTCTGGGGCCGGTTTCACTAAAGTAGTTTAGACTGGTCTTTGGGGTAAGATGGGTCTTAAGTTAATTTATAGACCAGTCTTATGCAAGTAAGTCAGTTTCACAAAAGTTAAGACCAACTAATTGTAGACTTAAAAAGTTAGCCACCTCACCCCCAGACTAACATAGGTCTAAAGTGCTATGTAACCATGGTAACCAAAAGTCTGTTAAAGTCAACGTTACAGTGCTAAGAGAAAAAAAGAGAGATGGCACATAATTTGTGGTTTGCTGATGAAATTATGGCGAGAGCTGTTAGGCGAGAAAGAATATTCAGGGATCGCAATAACCCGCTGGAAATGTATAACCAAGATGAATTTATCAATCGGTTTCGTTTGCCCAAAGAAGCCATCCTTAGGCTGACCGATGACTTGTCAGACTCACTGGGGCCTACAACAGCAAGGAGTCACAGCATTCCAGCTCTGCTACAGGTTTGCACTGCAGTAAGATTTTATGCAACAGGCAGTTTTTTAAATACTGTTGGTGATACTCTGGGTTTAAGCAAAGCCTCTGTGTCCCGAGTGGTGCACAGGGTGTCAAGTACCCTCTCAGATAAGCTTCCAAAATTCCCAACACAACCTGCAGAGTTGAACAGCATTAAGAGGGGATTCTTCAATGTTGCAAGGTTCCCCAACGTAATAGGGGCCATTGACGGGACACATGTCCGAATCCAGGCACAATCGGACCATGAACATTTGTTTGTGAACAGGAAGGGATATCACAGCCTCAACATTCAAGCTGTTTGCGATTCAAACCTAAAGTTTCTTAATTGTGTGGCCCGCTGGCCTGGATCGTGTCATGATTCCAGAGTCCTACAAAATTCTCAGCTTTACCAGGCATTCGAGGATGGCATTATTGATGGAATCTTGTTGGGTGATTCTGGATACCCGCTGAAGCCATGGCTCCTTACTCCCTTCTTGAATCCTACCACACCAGCACAGAGGAATTACAATGCAGCTCACTGTTCTACTCGAAACACAGTTGAGAGGGCATTTGGGGTTCTCAAAAGGCGGTTCCACTGTCTCCATGGGGAACTGAGGATGATACCTCAGAGAGTGTGCAACATTGTCTGTTCGGCTGTTGTTCTACACAACATTGCAAGGTAGGCCTACCTAACCAAACATAACATTTTCAGACACTGGCCTTCCATAAACATACTTAACTAACCACACAAAAGCCAATCATTTTTGTTTGATTTGTCATTTATAAGGGATCTCAAGCTACCTGATCCTGAAGAAGAGGTTGAGAGTTGATGAACACAATAGAGAAGAAGATAACAGAGAAGATGAAGAGAACCAGCAAGGAGCTGGTCGATTTGTTCGTCAAATGTATGTTGAGAGGATCTTCAATGCACGATACTGATATAACTAAAAACTTAATGAACAACCGTTTATGTCATTATTCAGTTGCTCGATTTCCTTTATTTATTTCTGTTACAAATGTTATTAAATACAAGCACATAAAGAGTGCATCGTTTTTTTTTTTTTGTTCATTTTAGTTTTAAGGCTGTGAAGTGCAAAAAATAAATAAACAACAGTAACAACAGCATTTCATAAGTATTTGTTCAATAAATATCCGTATAAATATATTCTACATTGTATTCTGTGTATCTGTGTAATTCATAAATAGAAATAGAAAATCACTCCTCCAACCGCCTCAGCCTCTGCAATTGTCCATGGAGGTGTTCTTTTTGAAGCTGTAGGACTTCAACCTCCAGAAGGAGTTTTTTCTCTTCAAGCAGCAGATTTGAATACTGCTTTTCAAGGACCATGGACATGGTAGCCTTAATAGTTGATGATCTCGGATGCTGTTCCTCCTCCTCCTCCACCACCATGATCTCGCCAGGGGTCATGGATGCTAAAAAAAGGCATCAGACCAATGTTTTAATGAACAAGTAGAAATTGCAGGAAGGTTTTCCCATCTCACACAAGCTACTTCTCGTCTTGCACTATGATCACTAGCGTCCCTCTGCACATTTATATCACTGTCAGTGACATATATGGCCAGAAAACGTTTGCCTGTAAATAATTTCTTAAACAGTTAATCAGTAATAGCTTACAAATATCACTTCTTGTGGAGACCGTTTGCAATGAACCGAAGTTTGTTTACTTTGATGAATATGCTAATCGGTCTCTATGGAGACTCCCCTATAAGCTAGCGTTCAGCTAACGTAGTTTCTATCACACAGTTAAACATGTAGCCTAATGTTAAGTGATGTTTTTAGATCGTTGTTATGCGATAAGATTACTAAAATGCATTCTTTACGTCTGCTGAGTAAAGGTTTGAAAAGAACTTCAAGCTTCAAACTTTCTCTTGGGGAAACTGTTAACTATCTGCCGAGCCAATGTATCTAACGGTGTGACGGTGCAACAGAGTGACAACGCCACAAACACACACACACACACACACACACAGAGAGAGAGAGAAGTGGGGGCAGAACTGTCAGATAATACCAGGCTTACCTGTGTTTACATCTTCGTGGTCTACGGTCTCTTCGTGTGGCGTTTGCTGTTCCAATGGACCCGTCAGGGCAGGCAACAGGTTACGGGGGGATGAGGTGATCTCGCCATCAGTAGAGTTGCAAACGCTAGGTCTGAGGATGCCGCTAACCCCACTTTCCCTGCCGCCTTGGATCCCCCAGAACATGGGCGACTCCTCTCCATAAATCTCAATTACCATTTCGGTAGTGACTTTAAGTTTCGGGAAACTTCCTCCTCCCGTTGGCGGATTTTTATGTTTAAAAATCTCCTTCTTTGCCTCTTGGACCATATTTTTGAAACGCTTCTGCACAGCACCGACATCTCTGGTAACAGCTGGATTTACGCTGTTTACAGATGTGGCTATTTTTTTCCAAATCTCTTTTTTTCCAGTTACTACATTCCTCCGAGAATTTCCCTAGCAGGGTGTCTTTGTACGAGTTGAACTCGTCCAAAATGCATACATTTTCGGAATGGGTGAAAGGTGCAGAACGGTTCGACTCGACTCGGTCCGCAATCTTTTTTGTTTTGAAAAGAGTCTTAAATTACCCACAATTACCCACAATTCTTTGCACTTAGTACAACTTAGCATAGTCGGTGTCTTAACTGTATAGTGCAACAGTATTATTTAGACGTCTATGTCAAGTCCGACTATATCCTACAGATAGACTATAGTCACAGTCTATCTTTGTGAAACCGGCCCCTGGCCTCCTCACTTCGAATCCTCCGCTAGAGGACGTCAAGTGGGCGTGGCCTATGCAGTGGGCGTGGCTGGGGTGACGTAATGGCTCCGCCCCTGTCTAAAGGTGCTGCTATCTGTGGCTAAGGTAGTTATTGCAGCTTAAGTGTTCGATCCTGCTTCCTAGTGGCTATGTGAGGGTAATGCAGCTTGTGTGTTTGAATCTGCTTCCTAGAGGCTATGTGGAGGCAGCTTATGTTCTTAAAATACGTAACAATCCCTCCTTGGTTATCTCAGATGACCATACAATAATATTTTAAATCATAAACACCATTTACCACACCGAAAACATAGTCCAAGTAGGATAAATCATCAACACCACCAACCGAGTGGGAAAACTCCATAATAGAGATAAAACCACCACGGATTACCATAACACTGAAACGGCATTTGCCTTGATGGGTCTCATAGGTAATACAAGTCATATTATCAATACAACAATGAACGGGTCAATGACAAATAAGCCTTCAAAAAGTATTCATTTAAAAAAATCTGTAAAAATGGACAGAATACATTTATTTGAAGTTGGAAGAGTGTGTTTAAACAAGTCTTAATGGTTGCACAACATTTACAAGGTTTAAATACAGTTTTAGACTGTATTTGCAATTTCACCAACAAAGAAATGTCAGGTGGTACAACCAAAAGTTTCTTGAAAAAAAACTCACTTCCTTTTTTTTTTTTAAAGTAATTATTTTAGTAAGTATACCTGAAAGTGTCTACAGTGCCAAACACATTATTATTTTGTAGTTGAGCTGGGTATTAAAAGTAACTTATGGATTCTTAATTGTAGGGAGTGGGTATTTTGGGTTTCCAACATCAAACTTTAGATTTAAAATGTGAATAAATACTTTACACATTTAAAAAGTATATTGTTGCATAGAATGATTATTTACATCACAATATCCAAACATTTGTTCACTTGAATCTCCCATTGCTTTGTTTGAATTAGTGTTTTACCTGGTTGCACCACCTGATGATGCGGTTGCGCCGCCTGACACGATTCACAATAACAACACATATGTTGAATAATTTCATTTTTATTTCACAGAATGAAAGAATCTCAGGTGTCTTGGGTCTATTCAAGTATTAATTGGTAAAGATAAAAACTTGTCATCATTCTAATTAAGAAAATCGTACTAAACGGATCAGAAACAACATTGTTTGGGCAACATTACATTACAAAATAACACTTAATATTAATTAGAAACTGGATAGGCTTGAATGAAGCACTAATTGGTACGGATAAGAACTGCTTATTTCATTTAAGTAAACCGTACTAAACTGATCAGAAACACGTTGTTTGAGCAACATTACATGACAAAAATTACACTTAATTTGGTAGAAACGGAATAGGCTCCAATTAAGGGAATTCATTCATTTTAGGCGGCCCTACTAAAGCAGTCCCAGTCTGCATTGTTAAGGCGCGTGTGCCTTGAATTAAGTGGCTCTGGTTCGGATATTATCTTTAGAACATCAGTGTGGTAATAAAAGGTAACATCTGCAGGATGGGGCCAAGTGAAAGCATTCTTTGAGCCTAACTGCTGCATGCAGCTGACCTCTAGCTCCTCATCAAACACCTGAAGAACCTGCCCCACAAATGGCTGTTCCTCATACCTTACTATGACAAATTTTCCAGTAAGATCCTGTTGAACATTCACACTTGCCTCGGCACTACTTGTTCGAAAGCTTATCATGGTGGTTTTGTTGCATTGGCAGATGTCAGGCCTGCTACAGAAACAGGACAGCTCTCGATGCAGAATTGTCCCTGGTTCAGTTGACAGGATCTGGTGCATGCCCATAGTTTCCTTTACCAGGGGCACCACTTCAGGGACAGACTCATCATACTTCCTGATGTCCTCCTCACACACCCAGAAAAACTTAATTTTACTTGATGCCTGTCTCTCCTTCAAAAATCGGTAGAACTCCTTTGGGGTTTGAATGTCTACTCCCATGTTGACAGAAGAGTCAGCCATCCTTTTGACAGCACCCCCAACACCATCTGGTGCACCTTTCCCGTGAGACTTCTCAGAGAAGTTCCAAGTGACCTGCTTGAATCCTGAAAGGAAGGGGATGGTGCTCAGCAGGTAAAAGTTATTTTTATTACGGTACTGGGTGACCGGTCCGTCGCTCATCACGTGGAGAGTAGTAGGACGTGGGTTCCGATTGTCAAGAACATCTTTAATCACAGGCTCAAGGTGGGCCCACACAGCTCTCTCATCATGCCGGAGGGACCCAGAGATTGTGGCAAAGGATTGCACTCCATCTGAGGAGTAGGCAACACAGGAGTGTACAGTGGCCTGCCTTCTGTTTCCTCCAAAGTGGAAAGCCTGCACTTCCCTGTTGAGTTTGCAGCCGAAATTTTCTGCAAAATCAACATGCACAACTATCTCATCATCTTTAAGGCTGTCTTTTAATGCCCTGTACTCTTTGGCCTGGTGGAGCCAATTAAAATGGTGCTTTGCAAGGCCATCAAGCTTTCGGTTGAAAAGCTCCAACATTTCAGATGATGTACCATTTTGTGTCTCCTTCACAAAGTTCATGAATGTCCTTTGCTCCTCTGTGACTGGTTTTCTCACCCACTGAGACCACACCACCGTCTCCTCTGTCTGGGGTTGTGAAACTTCAACCTCATTGTAGCAGCATTTTGCACAGATTCTGTACATACAGGCCATGTTGTCTGGATTGCAAACAATTGCAGACAGCAGCTCAGAAACACTGGATGTTTTCAGAAGACCTTTCTGCTGCAGTTTTTCAGACAGGAGTTTCACATTTTCATGGTCCATGCAGGCACATGTGTTCCTGTCAGATGCTTTTGGCCGAGTCACATAGAAAGGACAATATCTGACAAATTGTCTGGAAGAGAGCATGCGTTGCCTCTCCATTTCAGAATTATATGAGATATGGAGTTCTGCTAGGGGTTTAACAAGAACACGCCTCTGCTGTTTGTTTTTGTTCTTTGTTACTGTATCTTTTTTCCCTGGCAGTAAGCGACTGTTCTCATCACGACAGAGGAACTCAACTACTGTTTCTTTCCTTTCTAAAGCCAGTTTTTTTGCACCAGTGACTCTGGTGTAAAATTCAAGATTTCCTCCATAGCCCTTTTCCTTTCCCTGTACTTTCTCTGATCTTTCTTCCACTGTTTCCTCACTTTATCCTGTTCTGCTTTGGACAGCTGGCTGATTGGGGGCTTCACACATTTCCCCTCTCTCTTCCTATTTTGATAGCTATAAAAACAAACACTAAGGTTAACTGAAATGTTATAATTTGATGTCTGACTGACTGCTGTACAAAATAACAACTACACAAAAACTGTGGCTTATCTACTTACCTTTCTTTCCTTTTTGCAAGATATCTTTCTCTTGCAGCTGAATCATTTTTAATGTGCTGCCTGTAGCGTGCTGCTTTTTCTTTGCTAGATAGTGGCATCTAAAATGTAATAATATAAATATATTTAATGTATATAGTTACTATTAATGTACAATTAATTAATCTTTTTAAAACTATACAATAGTATATATCAGGTTAGCATGTTTATTTCATCAAGAAAATACATTTCTTCTGGTTGCGCCACCTGATTTACTGGTTGCGCCGCCCTGACATTTGCTACTAATTCCCAATTATTCAGGCATCTACTTGGACATCTATGTAACCTTTTGACTTTGCTAGCTAGTTCATTCATTCATTTTTACATTCAAATCAAGTATTTTAGATTAAAATACATTTTTCATAGTTTTACATTGGATGTACCACCTGACATGTTAAACTGTACAAGTCTAACTATGAACAGAAAGTAGCTATTTTTATCAATATTAGAGAGAGATTTACAAACCTTTCACTCATCAGTAGAGGTCAGTTGGGGTCCTTTTGATGATGCAATATCCTGTTTACTCATCTCTCTTCCATTTCAAAATAAAAGCTGTATGAATGCGGTTGCGCCGCCCTGACATTTCAGATATGCATGTCTGCATGTCACGTCATGTCACGTAAAATCTGCATGTCACGTCATTGACCCGAACATATATCCTGGTTATCATACAATCATATGGTCAAACAGCACACAAACAAAAGTATCCATAGAAATCCTAAGCTAATACTTTTTGGTTATGTGCAACAAGGTCATAACATTTTCAACATGTGCAAAAGTAAAGTACAAAATTAGTAGTCATAATAAAAATTTAAAAAATTCAAGATTATTGATAGGCTAGCATGGATTTGGGTGGTTCAGGTGATCTTCGTGTATTGGTGCGCTGTTGCATGTGGGTGGTTTTGGACGTTGTTATTATCGCAGCCATTGTTTCTTCTGTCGCCGTCGGGGCCTGTAATTCATGAACCCAAGACTCGTCCCTCCTTGTCAAGGGCTCAGCTCACAGAGAGGTTACTTTCACATCATGGGAGCCTCCTTCAGGCGTTCAATCGTCGTCGTGTCAGCAACAGGAAGCCTGTAAACAACCGTCTCAAAGAAGATCAACAGTACCATTATCAATGCAGCGATACAGAAATAACTGGTTGCACTCGCAACCAAGCAACACTACACAATAACAAACATAGCCTTGTATGGTTGTTTAAAAATTAGTTAATCAAGTAAATCCGGGATATTGATTATCTTATATACAGGCGCTACTACTAGAATAGTATAGGTGTTGACTATTCTACATATTTCAGCTGGATAGGGTCGGGCCCCTCAGGTGATGTCTCGTCCACTTTCATCGGATCATATCTGATCCCCATGTAAGCCTGAATGGCACTTGGCGCTTCTGTAGCGCTCACTGCTGTGGTGATCAGCAGATGCAGTAGCCCTCGTGCACAGGGAATACAACGGCAGCCGGTGACAATTAACACGGTCTCTGCCATTATTCCCACGACGGGCACTTACTGGAGCATGCCTTTCCACCTCTCAAACATATTCTCCATCCATCCTGTGAAAGGGTCATTAATGCCGGAGTTCTCTGCCAATTCGAACCTGAGGGATTGTAATCATGCCAGCGCCCTGGTCACCAACCCATCCGGAGCTGTGTTATTGGGGATAAAAGTACAACATGTTCATGTTGTGCCTATCATCGCATACACCCCTCCTTGCTCTGTCGATAACATATCCATACCTTATATATTCCTTTAACCTTATTCGTGGAAAACTGTACGAACTGTTGCTGATTATGATTTATCCAAACAATATTTTTTCTAATGGTGGACAACCAAAACAGAACCGATTCAAATCCTGCCGTTATTTGATTTCCTCATGTGACTGTTACTCCTTGCTCGGCGGACGTAGTTTGTAGGCTCCGGGTGTGTCTGCATCTGGTTCTGGAACTTTTGTTTCTATTGTAGAAATACAAACTCATGTACAGCAGTTAGTTGTTAAAAAGCATATTTCCTTTAATTCTAATTTTAATTGTTTTACAGTATCTACTTTGATTTAATTTCACACTACATCCCTCCTTGCGCATTGCTTCAGCCATGCGCATTGAATGACAACCAAACCTAACAACGCCGTAGTGCAACCAAGTTGAAGTTCCTTTCCTTAATCATCTGTATATAAACCAATCTATTGTGAAGAGAAATGAAAACCAGTATACAAAACCAAAGGTCGATATTGGTGGGTCTATGCAGCCGTCTTGAGACCACACTGTTCTCAAATGCACTAAACCGTAAACGATACATGAGTCAGTATACCTATGTGTCGCAACTTATCAGAATTAAAAAAATATCATACTATGAAACGCTGACGTTGTATCAAAACGTTACAGCAGCAGCAGTGGCATTTGAAAGGTGAGCCCACTACTTCTGAATCTAAATTGAGAACCCTAGCATATAGGTTTCCTTCCCAGCAGATGTATCGCTAATCCATTTCTTATCTATAACCAAAAAGATGTAAAAGGGAAATAACAATGTTAAAATTTGCATGTTCAATATCACTTCTGTGTTAACCGTATCTCATAATAACAGTTACCTTCATCATACTACCCGATTGTCCTACACTAAATATTGGACGACCTAATTTTCATTTATTCAAGTCAAGTAAAGTTTATTTATATAGCACATTTTAAAACAACAGTAGTTGACCAAAGTGCTGTACACAAATACAATATAAAAAAACAAAACAAAGAACAGGAAGGCTTAAAATTGCATATTAGCAACCACAATGAATAAGATAAAATAAAATCTTAATCTGTATTAAAAGCCAATGTAAAAAAGTGAGTCTTCAGTGGCGTTTTGAACTGGTCTATAAACTGGGCAGATCGCAAACTCAGGGGGAGACTATTCCAAAGATTAGGAGCGGCCACAGCGAAGGCTCTGTCGCCTTTTGTTTATTGTCTGCACCTATAGGTACATCCAGCAGCACCTGCTGAGCTGACCGAATTTCTCTAGATGGAGCATGGATACAGACCAGCTCTGACAAATATTTAGGTGCCAGCCCATGTAGAGATTTAAAAGTAAACAACAGGATTTTGAATTTAATTCTAAAAACCACAGGAAGCCAGTGGAGAGAGACCAGGACAAGGGTAATGTGGTCATATCGCCTTTTTCCAGTGAGGAGACGTGCAGCAGCATTTTGGACCAGTTGTAGGCGACGGAGCAGACATTGGTCCACACCAAAGTATAGAGAATTACAGTAGTCTAGACGGGACATTATGAACAGGTGAATGACTCTTTCAAAGTCCTTTGGTGGGAGATACGGCTTTACTTTCGCTAGGAGTCGCAGCTGGAAGAAGCTTGTCTTCACGACTGAGCTTATTTGCTTGTTAAATTTAAAACCATTGTCGAAAATAACTCAGAGGTTTCTGACAGAAGGGCGGCTGTAGGAGGCAAGGGGACCAAGAACACTGTCGATGCCATCCAGCAGTTCGGATTTGCAAAAAACAATTATTTCGGTTTTATTATTGTTTAGTGATTGGAAGTTAAGTTCCAACCAGGTTTTCACATCTTTCAGACAGTTTGACAATGCATTTGTTGAGGCTTTGTTTGATTTTAACCGCAGGTAGATTTGTAGGTCATCTGCGAAGCAGTGGAACGCAATGTTGTGTTTTTTAAAAATGGAACCTAGGGGGAGCAGATATAGCGCAAAAAGAATTGGAGATAAAATAGAGCCTTGAGGGAACCCACAGACTAGTGGGGCTGCAGCTGAGGAGTACTGGCCTAGATGAACAGAGAAGGTTCTCTTTGACAGATATGACTTGAACCATTTTAGGACATTTCCAGTAATACCAACACAGAGTTCCAGGCGGGATAAAAGAATCTGGTGGTCGACTGTGTCAAAGGCAGCAGTCAAGTCTAAAAGCACGAGCGCAGCAGAGCTCCCGAATCAACAGTTAAAAGAAGATCATTAAAGATTTTTAAAAGTGCAGTTTCTGTGCTGTGGCGTGATTTAAAACCAGACTGAAACTTTTCTGTTATGTCATTAAGATCCAGGTGTAGCTGCAGTTGTTCTAAAACCACTTTTTCTAACACTTTAGAGAGGAAGGGAAGCTTAGAGATAGGCCTAAAGCTGGAGAGAACAGAGGGGTCGAGGTTGTGTTTTTTGATAATGGGCTGGACTATAGCATGTTTAAAAACAGATGGAACACAGCCTGAGGCAAGGCAGGTGTTTATTAACGTTAAAATGTATGGACCAACAGTGTTAGACACGTCTTTCAATAATCTGGCAGGAATACTGTCTAGCGGATATTGTGAAGGTCTCAATTTTGTAACCACCTGCGATAGCTCAGAGAGCGACAGTGGGTAGAACTGCTCGAAGACAGTAGGGCATACAGGAGATGCCGCTGGATCTACGGTGGACAGAGGAGGTGAAGACTTGATGGCAGAGATTTTATCGATAAAGAACGTAAGAAATTGTTCACATAAAGGGAGTGATGGCACAACAGCAGGAGAGTTGCAGGGATTAATGAGATTTTTTTTTAGTGCCAAAAAGAACCTGGGGCCTATGGCTGTTTTTGGACACAAGGTTGGATATGAATTGGGTTTTCGCAGATTTAACGGCTTTCTGGTATTTTGCTAAACCGTCTCTTAAAATCCCAAGTGAGACATAGAGTTTGTCCCTCTTCCATTTTCTCTCGGCACGCCTACATGTGCGTCTAAGAGTACGAGTGTAATCATTGAGCCACGGCTCAGTGACAGGTTTGGGGCGTCTATCTTAAAAGGTGCAATCAAGTACAGAATATTAGAGCAGGTAGAATTAAAAGAACTGAGTATCTCCTCCGCAGATGTATTTTCTAAGTCACTTGTGGGAGGCATAGAGTCAATAAAAGCGACGGAAAACTGTGACGCGGTCAACGGATTCAGCACGCGCAGGCGGCGCGCCGGGGCGCGCGTTGAAGCCTGAGCGCCAGGCAGAGTCAGAGTGAACATCACCGGTAAATGGTCTGAAATCGGCGCATCACAAATTTCACTAATACACACATTTAAGCCATGGGACAGAACAAGGTCTAGTGTATGACCCTTTTCATGCGTCGGGGCAGTAACGGACTGTGTGAGGTTAAAAGAGTCAATGAGATTCAAGAAGTCTTTAACTAAGGGCCGGGAGTCGCAACACACATGGATATTAAAGTCTCCTATGATTAATAAGCGATCTGTGTTCAAGACAATTTCCGCCCCAAAGTCATAAAAATCCTGGATAAAATCCTAAATTAAACTTTGGGGGACGGTAGATCACAGCACATAGAACAGGAGGTTGAACATGTATCTCGAAGAGTTGAAGTTCAAAGCTAGAGAAGCTGTTTGATGGAGTTTGGCGGCAGCGGAAGCTGGATTTAAAAACTGACGCCAGCCCTCCACCTTTCCCAGTAATCCGGGGGGTGTTAATGAAGGTACAGTCAGGCGGAAGAAGTTCAGCAAATGCTGTAAGCTCGCCAGCGCGAAGCCATGTCTCTGTCAAAAACATAAAATCTAAGTTCCTGGACGTGAAGAAATCATTTAAGATGAATGTTTTATTAGTTATTGATCTGGCATTGATAAGTGCCAATCGTAGAGTGAGCTCCGCGGTGGAAGATGTAGTGTGCTTGCGGGTCATTTTGATGGGCCGCAGCAGACTAGGATCCACTCCGCATCTTCCTCCCCTCCTAGTGTGCAGGCTAGATGTGCGAGGTGGATTGCAGGCGCTGTCGGTAATAATGGTCTGTCTAGGGAATGTGTCATTTGAAAACAGTCAACTATGAGGACCATTGTGTGGAGCAGATTGTACAGCATGCTGTATGTTTGCAGCTAGCACCGACCTGCCCAAAGTGTTTGGGTGGATTCCATCAGTGCTATAGAGAGAAGTGCGGTTCCAGAACAGATTGAAGTTATCGATAAAAGCGAAGTTATGAAATTTGCAAGTGGACTGGAGCCATGTATTGAGATTTAGGAGTCTGCTAAACCGCTCTGGGCGTTGGGACATGATTGGCAGGGGACCACTGATAAAAACAGACTTTCCGCAGCGTTTTAAGAAAGAGAAGAGGTCGTTAAAATCCTGCTTTGTCAGCTCGGTTTGTCGACGGCCCATATCATTGTAGCCTGTGTGGACTATCACTCGATGTATGGAGGACTGAAGGGAATGAATAAGCTCTGGAAGTTTGTCCAGGATGGATGTGACTTTGGCTCCAGGAAAGCAACGTGTAGTGGCATTGAAAAAACGGATATTCCTGGTGATGCTGTCACCCACTATCAAGGTGGTGGGGGAAACCAGAGGATGTGGTGAATGTAAAGGCTCACGGGTCTCCACCCGGCTGGGTGTGGGATCCACACTGCGGGACTGGGCGGACGAGTGGGGAGGAGAGCCAGCAGCGTCGGGACCAGGGGGGTGGGTCACCGCCAGGGCCGAAGGGGGATGTCTACCGGAGCGTCTCAGCATGGCCTCCTTTACGATCCTGCGGCGGGAGGCGGAGGTCTCCGTACGCGGTTCAGAGCGTAGAGTTGGACCCACATCTGTGTTACAGGTCTCCCCTGCACTGTTTGCCACCTGTGGCTGTAGAGTAGAGGCATCGACTGGCAGGAGTGTCGCCTTGGAGGGCCGCGTAGTGGTTGGAGAGGCTCAGGCGAGGAGGTGAAGCCCTGACCGGGCCTTTCTTTCGCCCTCGGACGACCACTTCTGTCCATGAGGGATGATGGTCGGGAGTGGAGTAGGAGGAAGGTCGAGGATGGGCAGAGGAGTCCCAGCTAACAGTGTCCTGGTTAGCTGCATTCAAGGAAGCGATCCTCTGGTTCTGGTCGGCAGCCAAGTCAATAAAGCTGGCCAACAGGGACTCTTTGCTTATCAGCTCGGCGGAGAACCTTCTGAAGTCCGCCTTCAGGTTAGTAATCTTGTTATTTGCTATAGTAAGTCGTGAGTCTTCATCGTCTTTCATGGTGTTAAGTCAAAGGTAAGTCGTAATTCGTAATGCTAACAATGAGCTAATGCTACTGATATCGTAGGTGTGCGTAGCCGTAGCCTGTTGATGGAATTAATACAAAACCATAACATAAGCAAAAGTACACCGTTAAGGTTAGTGGTGGTTAAGGTTAGTGTTAGTTAAGGTTACCGACCTGATGCGCGTTTCTATTCCTGGGACCTACCTATTGCTCGCATTTGATGTTGTCCACACTTTGATTCACTCCTATGTACATCGCATACCACATCAAACGTGCATACGCCTTATTCTCTGCACAACATCCTATTGCGCTACCTTTTGCATACCACATCAAACGTGCATATGTCTTAGCAAAGTGAAGTAAAGTAAAACCCAATTTTATCTTTACTTATTTTATAGCTATACATGTCCCGGACACGTCCATTACTATTTCCAAAACAGTTTTTTTTAGCTACGCAGGTCCCAGACCTAACTATACCATTACATGAACAGTATTTATTATTATAATTATCTAGTTTTTTGTTGGTCAACATCAAATCGATACATTAATTCAACCTTCTGACTTACTGACTTACTTGATTTCTCCCCGTGTGAGCCTGTGATTGCCAACTCACCCGGGGCCTCCCCATGAGCCCCACCGTCACCACTCCCCATGTGAGCCCGTGATTGCCAACTCTCCCGGAGCCTCCCATTGAGCTCCACCGTCACCACTCCAGAACACTGCAGGAACGATAAGTCGGTTGACGCGCGGCTCGGAGGCTCCCAAGGAGTGCCACAATCCTACGTCTGACACCTGGTGCAGTTGACGTGTGGCTCGGGGGCTCCCAAGGAGTGCCACAATCCTACGTCTGACACCTGGTGAATTTTGAGCTAGGTCAATCAAAACTGTCTAAACTAGGTAGAATAAAGAGTCATCCAAACTTACAACAATTATGCACATCTGGCCCCAGTTTTTCAAAAGTAATCCAGTGGGATTTCGGATAACGGATTGGTTCAAATCTTGAAAATGGGTTGCTCAAAACTAAAGATGGATTCAGAAAGAAGATCAGATCACGTAATCCGATCTTACATTTGATCTGGATCAAACCTTCCTTTTGTGTTGTTCAAAACTTTGAAGTTGGTTTGGGATACATTTGATCGAAAAAAACAAGATTATCCTGATCCCACCAGAAGGGTGGATTCAGTTCAGAGTTTTTTAAACAAAATGAATGATGACAAAATCAGTTTTTTGGCAAATGATATACATTTATTCATATTTCGGATGAATTCAAATCATAAAAATGATAATCAAAATGATAATGATGAGTAAAAATAAAATAAAGAAAAGCTATGATACATTTGTACACAAAAATTGTACACAGTTATTCAAAGTTAAAAGTAGTTTCGTACCATTCCCTCTCTTATAGCATGTCCAGTGTGTCCCTCACTAGGTAGGACCATTCGTGGCTGTTCTGGGTCTACATCAGGCTCAGGTCCATCATGAGCGTCACTGGCATCGCAAGGGACATGACGCCTGGTGGCGATGTTATGCAGAACAATACAGGCCAGAATTATGTTGCATGCCACCTACAACTCGCAGGTAGTTACGACAGGCAAACCTTCTCTTCAGCACTCCATTTAAGCGCTCAATGGCACATCTTGTTTTGCAATGTGCAATGTTGAAGCGTGCTTGCTCATGTGTATTTGCAACCGGAAAAGGGGTCATTAGCCATGGTAGAAGTGGGTAAGCGCTGTCTCCCAAAATAATGCCATTTGGCCGGTTTGTTTGGAGCTCTCTGTATAGTGCACTCTGTCTTAGAATGCGTGCATCATGGACAGACCCTGGCCATTTCACAACACAGTTGGTGATGATGAGGTCGGCGTTGCCCACAAGTTCCTTCCGATTTACATACTCCCACTCCCTCTCACGAGGTGCTTGGATATGCACATGTGTACAATCGATAACTCCAATCGTGTTAGGCATGTTCCCCATGTGAAAAAACTTGTGCTTAGTCTGAGCAATCTGGTCATCCTTGGGAAAGGAAACAAATTGATTGATCAGACTGCCCAGTGCCATGGACACAACCTTCACCACATTACAGTGGATTTGTCCCCTCCCATATAGTCTCCTATTACTTGGTAGAAAGTCCCACATGCGTAAAAGCGCAGTGCAATTAAGCACTGTTCCTCCACGGACAAAGCATGACTCCTTCGGGTTTTGTGTTGGAGTGTTGGTCTAATCAGGTCTGAAATGTACTTGATGTCATCTCTCCCAAAGCGAAAACGTGCATACAGTTCATCTGAAGTGTATTGCTCAAGTGGTTTGGCACGCTCAGCGTACACCCTAGCAGGTTGCCTTCTCCTATGGTACCGATGAACAATACCCGCCATCTGGATGCCTCTGTAGGTTAAGAGAAATGTGTGCGAAACATGATGTGTTTAAGTGGTCAAACCATTTAACCAGCAACAAGCTAATTACTTGAAGCCTAATTGATCACAGGCCAAAGCAATAATGCCCAAGGCGTTAAGAGAAATGTGTGCGAAATCATGGAGACCAAGGAGAAATCATGGAGTCAAAAGGGCCGAATTTCACTGTGGCAGAAACGTACGCACTACTGGAGGGTGTTCGGGCCAATTTTGCCACAATAGTAGGTGGTTTCAGCTCGGCAAAGGGTGGGGAGGTCACCAAGAAAGGGAAAGAAACCATTTGGGAAGACATTACCAACCGAATCAATGCCTTGGGGTCTGGCCAAAAGAGGACCTTAAAACAAGTAACACTGCGCTGGAAAAACCTGCGGGCCAAGGCAACCAAGGACCTCAGTGAGGCAAAAAACCCTCGCACTGGTAACAAGCCATATAAAAGGGGTGAATACACTGATATGGTCCTCGATATCGTCGGAGGCGAAAAGTCAGAGGCTCTGCACGGTATAGAAGGTGTCGAAGGAAATGAAGAGGCCACAATGACAGAGGCTGGAGAATGTGAGCCGAACCCTCCTGCAGAGGAATTTGTCCTGGACCTTACTCCAGCGATTGAGGAGGACGATGGATCCCCCCTGACCATGGAGCCAGTTGTTTCTAGAGTTGCTAAAACAAAGCGTAAACGTTCCTCGGGCCAGGATGGTGACGCCTATGAGGTGCTTCTGCGAAAGGAAACTGAAAGAGCAGAAATTCAGATTCAACTGGCAAAAGAGAAACTCCTGCTAACCCAACTGCAGCAGACAAAAGTGAAAATGGAGATACAACTCCTAAAGGCAGAGGTGGAAAGAGCTGGGCTTTGTCCTGTAAATGATCCTAACATTTTTTGAATATTGGACAGTGCTATTTTTTGTTCCGTGGAGGAACAGTGCTTAATTGCGCTCGCACTTTTACGCATGTGGGACTTTCTACCAAGTCAGGAGACTATATGGGAGTGGACAAATCCACTGTGAGTAATCAGGTGAAGGTTGTGTCCATGGCACTGGGCAGTCTGATCAATCAATTTGTTTCCATTGGACAGTGCTAAAATTTGTTTATTACCAAAACTAAATAAGGAATGTAAATGTTTCAGTTCATTATAATTTTTCTGTTTCTTAAAATTAAAACAAACAATGGCTATTTGTGGCCACCTGTATTTTTCGGTGTACTTGTTGTTCTTTGCTAAGCCTGTAGGCTGCACTGTTGGTTCCATTCTAAAATTCGGTAATCGAGATTTGGTAATTCTGAAATTTGGGATTTGGATCACTTTGATCCTATCCAAAGTTTCTTTGAAAAACTGGCATAAAAGTAATCTGGATCAAGTGATCCTGGATAGCAAAACATGGGATTTCCAAATCCGGATCAATCCGGAGAATTGTGCGATTCGCTTTCTCAGCACACTTGAACGTGAAATGTCCTCAACAGTGTGTGTCAAGGGTTCATCTTGTTTTCTTAGAACATTAGAAGCATGCAAGTGCGTTCTATTCGACTGTCCGTGTGTTCGTCAAGTTAGTCAGTCACATCCCTTGCTTGAACAGGCAACTGCACTGACATAGCTAAAGGGCTACTCCGATTCATATCTGGCCTTTGACGGCCATCTACTGGTAACAACATGCAACAGCACAATAACAGCCACAGAGCCAGCGGCAACAGAAATACAGTAGAGGAGAAGAAATATAGGCCTTTTGCCTATCTGCATTTTCATTTTAAATATTTCAATTAGGAGGATGAACAGGCGAAAGATGTGTCCAGGAGTGAGGTGGACAGAGATATGGAGGAGGAAGAAGGAGAAGGCAGCCGAGAAGATGCAGGCCAGGATGAGAAAGATGATAGGAGTGAGAGTGCAGATAATTGTGCTGCTTCATCAGTTTACATTAAACCCAACCAACCAGACCCTAAATGCATTGTGAAGCAGTCTCTTCCTAAATACACACTCACTTTCCAGGCACAGTGGTACAAAAAAATCCCATGGCTTCATGTGAGTCCATGTGTGGAAGGGGTACTCTGTTTTTACTGCAATAAAGCTTTCCAATCTGAGACATCCCCGCTTGCTAAAAATTCTGAGCCAGCCTTTATTACGGCTGGCTTCAAAAATTTGAAGAAAGCCTTAGAGAGATTCGAATCTCATGAAAAAAGTGAATTCCACAAAACAGCCATCACAACATACTTGCACGAAGGCAAGTCAGTTCAGTGCCAGCTGTCTAGTGTGACTGCTCAACAGCAGGAGGAGGCAAGGGCATGTCTTCTCAAAATCATTGGAGGGTTGCAGATGCTAGCCAGGCAGGGTCTCGCTATGCGTGGACATGATAGTGGTGAGGGGAATTTTGACCAACTCCTCAAGTACAAGGCAGAGGATGATCCCTGCCTTTCCAAATGGCTGACCAGAAAGAAAACATATGTATCTGCCCCAATCCAGAACGAATTGCTCCAACTGTTCAGCTGTTCGATAATTAGGGAAATTGCAGATGCAATCACAGCTCTTCCACATCTGCAGTACTCTGTGATGATGGACGGCACACGAGATGTGTCAGGAAAGGAGCAAGAGGCATTTTGCCTGCGGTATGTTGATCACGACCTGATAGTTCACGAAGAATTCATTGGCCTTTATGAAGTGTCCTCAACAACTGGAGAAAATCTGGCAAGAGTGGTGTTAGATGTTCTCCAGCGCCTAAATTTGCCAATCAGTGGGTTGCGGGGTCAAGCCTATGATGGGGCGGCAAACATGGCAGGAAAATACAACGGTGCCCAAGCCATTATTAAACAGCAACAACCTCTGGCCCATTACGTACATTGCACAGCTCACTGTGTTAATCTGATCACCCAGCAGGCCTGCACTGCCACACATTTTGTCCGCAATGCACTGGATTGGGTAAATTAATTGGGGAAATTGTTTGGTCAGTCAGTGAAGTTGAAGGAGATTTTCAAGGGAATAGCCAAGTCTGAGAATGGTCCTTGTCACACCTCTGAGATCAGGCCCCTTTGTCCAACAAGGTGGACAGTTCGTACAGGTGCAATTCGTGCTGTACTTAATCAGTATGAGCGCATTTTGCTCTCCCTGGCAGAAATGGGTGAAAGTTCAAGCGATGCAGCAATCAAGGCTCAAGGTTTACATGACACATTTACTCAGGGAAATGTTGTCTTGGGTCTGTTGTGTGCACTGGAGACAACTGAGGATCTGGAGATGTTGAATGTTTCCCTTCAGGCGAGAGCACAAACAGTGGATGGAGCGCTTAAGGCGGTAGAATGTGCAAAACAAACTTATGCCGAGAAGCGAAATACAGAGAGTTTCAACAATGTGTACACAAAAGCTACAGAGATGTGTGAAACACTAGACATTAGCCCCATTACCTCTCCACGGGCCTGCAAGCCACCTCAACGTTTCACAGGGTGTGCCCCTGCACATAAACATGCATCCCCCATTGATTACTACAGAGCAGAATTTTACAAAATTCTTGATGTTGTGGATGTCCAGTTTCATGACCGGTTTCTTCAGGAAGGGATGCAACAAATCAGGGCAATGGAACAAGTCCTCTTGAATGGGAAATTAGCAGAGGTTGTGAAACACTACCCAGAACTAAACCCTGAGTATCTTAGTGTACAGCTTGCGATGTTTAGGTCAAATTACACATTCAAGACAAGCAGAGAGGTTGCAAACATTTTAAAAGGGATGTCTCCAGAGGTCCGTGGCCTCTTTAATCAAGTGGAGACTCTAGTCAGACTACTGCTTGTCATCCCTGTGTCTTCTGCAGAAGCTGAAAGGAGCTTCAGTGGCCTCCGGAGGCTTAAAACATGGCTAAGGAGTACAATGACACAAACACGCCTCAACAGTGTAGCTGTGTGTCATGTGCAAAAGCACAAGTTGGATCTGTTGGACAGAAAAAATATTGCTGAGCAGTTTGTTTGCCACAGTGACCAGAGACAAAACACATTTGGTTCTTTCAAATAGTGTGATTTCATTGTAAAGCCACTTGCTGACACGTGAATGTTAAATAACCGTTACTTTTTTCCCAAATAAGTTGATGAGTATTTGATTAGAGCACTTGTTAGTTGTTACCTGTTATGAAGTGTTTGTTGTAAATGTCTATTGTATTGTCTGTTGATGTAAATGAACTTTTTACATGAGTTTACATGAGTTTACTCATGAGTTTGAGTTTCAAAGCCAAATAAAGACATTGCAAGTCTTATTTTTATAATGTTTTGTCGTTTATGTCAATACTAAAACATCATAATTCAGATCTTTGTAGAACATAATATCTGAAAATGTGCCCAAACAAATTCTTGCACTGGCTTAACATGGCTATAGCCTACTACATGATATGCACACTTTATGGCTTACTGGGTTATATAAAAGGTTTTTGTACAGTATATCCACTGTAGAATGCAATATTGACACATCTGTCAGAGCAGTATCCTGTTACTTAGAATTATATCAGACACGTTTTATTTTCAGTTACTGTATAATCAGTAAGACCACACCATAAACACAGAAGCCCAACATTATACATAGATCATAGATAGGTCTCAGCATGAAATGGAGAACATTTGAAGTTTAACTTGACCACTGGTTTGACAGCCTGCACTCTGTGTGTCACTACATAATAACATCACTACATACAAGTAACAAATGCTCTAGCCAAATGTCATTAGAGCTAGTTATTGAACATTCATGCAACAGCCTCAAGTGGCTTTACAAATGTGTTTTGTCTCTGCTCATTATGACAAACTAATTGTTCTGCAATCATTTTCCTGTCCAACAGATCCAGCTTGTGCTTTTGAACATAACACACGGTTACACTGTTGAGACATGTTTGTGTCATTGTACTTCGCATCCATGTTTTCAGCCTTCAGAGGCTGCTGAAGCTCCTTTCAGCTTTATCACACAGTGTGTGTGTGTGTGTGTGTGTGTGTGTGTGTGTGTGTGTGTGTGTGTGTGTGTGTGTGTGTGTGTGTGTGTGTGTGTGTGTGTGTGTGTGTGTGTGTGTGCGTGTATCAAACAAACACACAATGAGTCATACACACACACACACACACACACACAGTGTATCTGCTCGCATTTCTTCCATTTTGTAGGCCTGGATGTATGTAAAAGTTCATATAATTGATCATCGCTATTTGGAATGATTATTTCTTCGCCTAGAACACCCCCACTTTTGGAAAGCTTGATACGCCCCTGTCTGTGAGCAAACTCCAGAACTGTTCATTGGCCCTGGCCTTCAGGTTAATGTCTGCTTGCATTGTCAAGATCTCATCCTCAACTTCAGCAGAACTGAGCTGAAACATTGTTGAGATTTTGGAAGCGAGGACATCGATCTCAGCATCCTCCCGAAAAGGGAAGCACATGAACGTAGCAACTGGCTCGAGTAGAGCGAAGTCTTGAAATCTCCTGTCAAAGTCTGACAGGACGGTGTCGATCTGTTTTGCATAACATGCACTGTCAAACTCCATTGAGTCCTTTTCTTGATTATTCAGCTCAGATGCAAGGTTGCTCACTGTGCTTATCATATTAATCACGAGTTTCTCTTTGCCCTGTAATTCCACGTTTAGCTCATTGAGCATGTTTGACACATCAGTTAAAAACGCCAAATCAAGCAACCAACGATCATCATTAAGTTGCTCGTATTCTGCATGTTTTTTCTCCTGAAGGAACTGCTTTACCTCGGGAAGGAGATCGCGAAATCGTTGAAGGAATTTCCCCCTACTCAACCACCTTACGTCTGTGTGAAGTAGTAGCTCTGTGTGGTCACTGTCAGCCTCCTCCAGCTGCAAGCGGAAGAGTCGTCTTTGGAGAGATTTTGCACGGATGGAACAGGCCACTTTTGTTGCTACGTCCATGATCTCCTTCATGTTCAACATTTTCGCACACAACGCTTGTTGGTGTATGATACAATGGTAACTTAGAAAGTCCGGAAACGCTTCATCCTCTCGGCATTTGGCAACAAATCCATTACGGCAGCCTACCATGGCAGGCGCCCCGTCCGTCGTGATAGACACCAACTTGCACACTGGAATCTTAGTCTTGTCGATAAAGGTTTTGAAAATCTGAAAAATGTCCTCCCCCCGTGTGTGTGCGTTCATATGCAGAACTGTTAAAAGTTCCTCTTTTGCAGTCATATCATGAACCATTCGAATAAAAATGCACAACTGGGCTTTGTCTGTGATGTCGGTAGACTCGTCCATCTGTAGCGAGAAGCACTCGCAACAGTCAATGTCCTTAGCAAGCTGCTGTACTAAGTTGTCGCCCATCATTTCGCATCGCCTGGTCACTGTATTTCTTGTCAATTGAACAGCTTTGACTGCAGACATTATTTCCGTTTTGTTTTTAAATTCTTTAAATAACGCATCTGATGCTTCAATGAAGGCTTCCTTCACCATAACTCCATCCTGGAAACACTTTTTGTGCCTAACAATCGTGCGACTCACCCGGAACGATGCCTCTGTTGCGGCCTTGGCTTTCGATGTTGGCCGAGTAAAAAGAGACTGCTGTCCAAGAAGCTGAGACTTCAACTCCCTCACCTTTCTCTTTCTCAATTCACTGCTTGGAGGAAAGTCTGTATCAAAGGTTCGATGAACCATTCGAAAATGTCTCTCTACATTCCCCTTCTTTGGAAGTGCAATGCTGGATCGACAGATAAGACAGACACACTTTGAGCGTGACATCGTGAATAAGAAGTCCTCTTCCCATTCTTGATGGAAATGGTAAGTCTTCGATTTTTTAATTTCTTTACCTCCCTCATTCATTTCCGAATCATATTTCGTAGGCTACTACACAGAGAATCGAGCAAACGTAAATGCAGCGGTAAAAGGAAAGCAATTGGCGCTTGTCTGTAGTAGGCCAGGTAGATACATTATGGTTGTTATGGTAATGGTGTAACAAACTTTTTAGCAACAAGCAGACTGGCCTGTCTACACGTAAATCAGCGGGCACATTTTAATATCATTATATGATTGGATGAATTGCTTTTCTGAAAACCGCGTTTTTTTTGTTTTTCTTGGTGAGTTCTGTGAGCTACTCTCATTGGCCCTGCGATCGACCAGTCGATCGCGATCGACGTATTGGGCACCCCTGTTGTAATTGAACTACAGCAGTTGAGCTAACTCCCGCCTTGTGCACCGGTTCAAACCATGTGCATCATTTATTAATTAAACATATTATTTTAGCAGTTGAACCCTGTGTCTATTTGACCATCCTGGTTCTCTAATATCCATGTGCATGACACAACCGGTGTCTATTGCACTCCTGTTTTGATACACAAAACGCATGAAAACAGACAGAAGGGCCCAGCAACCTTGAAAAAGATTAATGTCTGTGAGTGTTAGGCATTCGTTACTGCATATCCAGCCATTTCCTGAAGAGAGAGAGAGAGAATATTAAGATCAATGCACAGAAGTAAAATGATCAGTGTTGGGCAACCTGCAGTGCTTGTGTTTCCACTTCCTGAAGAGAAAAGAGAATATTTGTAGTAATGTAAACAATTAAAATGATGAATGCCGGTGTAAGTACCATATCGGCTCGGCTTTCAGATCGGCTCGGGGTCCGTTGTCTGCTGATTACGTCACACAATACGCTATCTACAGCAATAAGGTTTTTTATGGCTTAAATTAAAGAGCCTGTAATGATCTTTCATTTTGAACATAGACCATTCCCAACCTATCTGTATGGAGTTAGTTTAATATACATCTATTGATGCACTTAGACACATCATCAGTGATGGGTCATTGGGTGTTTCGGGTCTCGCAACATCATACACCCTCAACCAGGCGACCCAGCCGGGATTGATCAAGTCCCAACTTGTGTCTAAGTAGCATGTACCCACGGATCGCCCCTCTTGATCCACAGCCATCTAGAGGCCTTCTCAGCTGCCTCTGTGGTGGTCTTGATGGCCTTTCTCTGACGTGCACCTGTGACTCCAAGCATGCTGTATGCTTTGCAGAGAGATCGCGCTGCAAAGCCTCTACAGCCCACCTCTATTGGCACACACCGGGCACGCCACCCCCGTCTGCGGCACTCCTCCACTAAGTTGGCATACTTGGCACGCTTCCTCTCATTGGCCTCTTCCATGCGCTCCTCCCAGGGAACTGTCAGCTAGGGTTAGGGTTAGGGTTAGGGTTAGGGTTAGGGTTAGAGCATCTTACCACTTTTGAAAAACGGCATTTTTGAGCTAGTTCGAGAACCGAGTGGATCATGGGAATTATTTTACCACCCACGGATAGGTCTAGGCACAGCGGACTTGCCTAATTCGAATTTTGAAAATTCATTCAATTTTTTTTTTTTTTTTTTTTTTCAAGATGGCGCCGCCCATGGCTGCATTTCCCCCAAAACAGATTTCCCCCATTGACAATGCATGGAGAGGCGGTTATTGCACTTACTTGGTTTGGTGAAGTTGTTATTGCACTTACTTGGTTTGGTGAAGTTGTCTGGTAGTCGATCGGGTAGTCTGTGTTGGCTCAAGTCATGTCAAGACCCATTCACTGGGTCAAATTGTTTGGGTTATTTATTTATTTATTTTTTTTTCTCTAACCTTTTTTTAGCTGGGCTCCGTCCGATCCTGAATCTGCAGGAATTATGTTTCTAGCCCCTTCCTAGGCCGAGAAAATGACCCTAACCCTAACCCTTTTTTTTTTTTTTTTTTTAAAGGGTTAGGTTGAGTAAGAAGGCAATCAACCATGTGCCGCGCAGCGGCACATGGGAGAGTGCCGAGAGAGTTAATCTTTTTTTTTTTTTTTTTTAACCCTTTTTTAGCTTGGCTCGGTCCGATCCTGAATCTGCAGGAATTATGTTTCTAGCCCCTTCCTAGGCCGATAAAATAACTCGAAACCAATTTTTTTTTTTTTTTTTTTTTTTTTTTTTTTTAAGGGTTAGGGTTAGGGAATAAGGCTAATGGTTAAGGTTAGGGTTAAGATTAAGATTAAGATTAAGATTAAGGTTAAGGTTAGGGTTAGGGTTAGGGTTAGAGCCATCTACCACTTTTGAAAAACGGTTTTTTTGAGCTAGTTCGAGAACGCAGAGGGGCGTGGGTTAGGGTTAGGGTTAGGTTTGGGTTAGGGCGCTCCCTCAAGCGCCATGCAAAACTACATGGGGCTAGAGGAGAGGAGGGCACGGGCACAAGCAATTAAAATACGTTATTAAACTTTTACAACCATAAAATAAATGAAATAAAATACATAAAAGGAATAAAATAAATGAAAGGAATAAAATATAGGATGAGTGGTTAGGGTTAGGAGAGGGGGAGGGAAGAGGTTATGTTAAGGAAATAAAACAGATTATGTTATAGAAAGGTTGTTGGGGAGGTTATGGTGAGGACCGGGACGGATGGAGTGGTAAGATGGGTCGTCGCCAAGACCATAAGGGGTTGTGGTGGGCAGGCTAGAAATCCACTTAGTAACGTTGATGTTGAGGACGAAGGGGACGGTAATGCGTCTGGTGGTCTAGCTATAAATCCAAATATAAATCCAATTGGTTTAACCAGTCATCAAGCATATGTGGTGAACCTCAGTAGGGGTTGTGAATGCAACCCCATCTAAGCTCCTCCTCCTGCACCCAGGTGCAGATAAAAGGGCCAAGATGGCTAAAGTCAGCCTCTGTTGGTTTCCTCCTAGGGTGGATCCCCTGCTGCTGTTTTGTATGGTTTTAGTTGTTCTGGTTAGCTGTTTTGTTTTGTTTTGGTTCCGTTTGCTATTTTGTTTTGGTTGCTTTGCTTAAGTTTGCTTTTGTGTTATTTTCCCTTTTCTGTTTCATTGTTTGACCTTTGGTTTGCTGGGTTACTTAACCCCTGTTTTGCAGTTTGGTTTTGTTTTGATCCTGTTTTCTTTATTTAGTTATTGTAATAAAAGAAACGGTTAATATAGTTATTGTCTCTGCCTCTTTAGTTCTTGAACCTGTGTCCTTATTATTTCTGTAATATCATAGTTTAACTTTCTTTGTTCTATATTTCCTGGGGTGTAATTCCCCAGGTGGCGTTGTCGGTCCCTCTTTAGTTATTTCCCCCTCCCCTCGTTAATATTGACTGTTCCACTGAGCCCCGCCACATCTTGGCGTTGTCGGCAGGATTACTTTCAGGCAGAGACTTGTAGTTTTCATTTTTTTTCCACAACCCAATTGATTTGTTCGTAGTTTGTTAAGGTTTATTATTTCTACAAAACAGCAGCAGGTCCTCGAAGGATCCGTGAATTGTACCCTGATAATCTCTTCTCTCTTCCATCATGGAGGAGGAACTCTCCCAGCTAAAAGACTTGATAACGCAGCTTCAAGCTGAGAATCGACAGATGCGTGATGAACGAGAAGGCAACCAGCCAGGGCCCAGTGCGGCATCAACGAGTGCCTCTGCCCCAAGGAACCCAGTAAACGAGAGACTGATTTTTGTACCCAGAGACCGGAAGTGCCCCATGTTTAGGGGTAGAACAGGCCTCAATATTGTTGAGTGGGTTGAAGAGCTTCAGGCTTGTACACGTTCTAGGCGTTTGTCATCAGTTGAGAAAGCAATTTTCATTTATGATCACCTGGAAGGAGAGGCCAGAGAGGAAATTAAATACAGATCTCGGACAGAAAAGGAAGATCCAGACAAGGTCCTAGCTATACTTCAGGAACAGTATGGGTGTACTAGATCATATGTGTCTTTGCAGGAAGATTTCTTTTCTAGGAAGCAACAAGAGGGAGAAACCCTGCAAGAATTTTCACATGCACTAATGAGTCTGATAGAGAAGGTTGTAAAGAAAGCCCCCAATGGTCTACCCAACAAAGATGTATTACTCAGAGATCAATTTGTGGAACATGTGTCTGATTGTACTCTTCGCAGAGAGCTTAAACAATTTGTTCGAGGCCACCCTACTACCACCCTGATAGATGTCCGCAGTGAGGCCATTAGGTGGGAACAGGAGGGAATGCCAGGGGGTGGGAGAGGTAGAAGTCACTCTGTCCCCTCTGTTTTTGGGTTTCAGCACACTGTCCAGGGAGTCAATCCAAGCCACAGCAGGGTGGGTAACCCATCAGGTAGCTCCGAGCTAGGGGAGTTAAAAGAAATCCTTCGGACTCAGCAAGAGCAGCTAAACCAGCTTACCAGAAGTCTTGCAGCCATCACTCATGCCCCTAGACCCCAGTATGATAAGAAAAACCTTATCTGTAGGAGGTGCCAACAGCCTGGTCATTTTGCTAGGGAGTGTAATGGTGCCCATGTAGCTGCGTCATCCAAGCTAGCTACCACAGCAGTACAATCCAGCTCTAGGGATGAGCGCTGTCCACCTAACCAGGGAAACTTTCACCCCCTGAACTGTTGAGCCAAAGTTCAGGTGGGGGCTCTACTTGCTCCAAGTCTCATGTCCATGATCCGGGAAATTTGGTTTCAGCTTGCCCCAATATTATCATAAATATGGGTGGGGTGGAGGTTCCATGCCTGGTTGATACAGGGTCAATGGTGTCAACAATAACAGAGAGTTTCTTTGTAAAGCATTTTGAACCCTGGGGCTCAGAAAAACTCCATTCCTGTAACTGGTTAAGGCTGACTGCTGCTAATGGGATGGCCATACCTTACATAGGATACCTTGAGTTAGATGTGCAGCTTTGTGGCAAAGAAATTGTTAAGCGGGGGGTTTTGGTGGTAAAGGATCCCCAAAACAGTACAGCTACAGTTCCTGGTGTGCTGGGAATGAACATAATTAAGGAATGTTACTTGGAGTTGTTTGTACGGCATGGCCCTGCTCTTTTTAACCTACCTTCTGTGCTGCAGGCTCCCCCCCTAATTCAGCACGCCCTCCAGCAGTGTCACCAAATTCAGGCTACTACCCCTCTGGATTGCTCAGGTCGTGTAAAAGTAAAGGGAGGGAGGGTATGCAGAGTCCCCGGGGGTACCTTGAAAATTGTTGCCGCCTCCTGTTCACAACATTTAGCAAATTATGCCTTATTCGAGCCCCTGAGTAATGGCCTGCCTTCAGGGCTACTAGCCTCCCCAGCACTGGTCCGTGTGAGTAGAGGTACTGTTTACATCCCGATTGTCAATGTAGGGATTCAGGATGTTTTACTCTACCCCAGTGCTGTCCTAGGCACCCTAAGTAATGCCCATCTCGTGAGTTTACCTGCAGGGCTTGAGGAGAGGGAATTAGCAGCCACAGTTTCCTCCCAGACAGTAACTAATGAAGTGCAGGATAAGATTGCTGCAGTTGATCTAACAGCTCTATCAGAGCAGGAGCAAGGTCAGGTCAGAACCTTATTGCACAAGTACAGTGACGTATTTTCTGCAAACGAGGGAGATATAGGCTGCACTAACCTCATTTCTCATGACATTCCTTTAGAGGATGAGGTACCGGTACGCCAAAGATATCGGCGCATCCGCCCTTCAGAGTACGAAGCAGCCAAGGCCCACATCCACCAGCTCCTTGAGGCACGGGTTATTAGAGAAAGTAGTAGCCCCTTTGCTTCCCCCATCGTGCTGGTCAAGAAAAAGGATGGCAGCCTCCGCTTGTGTGTGGACTACCGGCTCTTAAACAGTAAGACCCGCAAGGATGCCTTTCCCTTGCCCCGCATTGAAGAGTCCCTTGACTCCCTGTCAGGAGCCTGCTGGTTCTCCACCCTGGACCTTGCTGCTGGGTACAACCAAGTACCAGTCACTGAAAAGGACAAAATGAAGACTGCATTCTGCACACCCTTTGGGCTGTTTGAGTGGAACCGGATGCCCTTTGGGTTGTGCAATGCCCCAAGTACCTTCCAGAGGTTAATGGAGAGGATCTTTGGAGATCAGCACTGTCAGTCATTGTTGCTTTACCTGGATGATATTGTTGTTTTCTCCTCAACAGTAACAGAGCATGTCGAACGCTTGGAGTCTGTACTAGGCCGCCTGCAGCAAGAAAATCTCAAAGCCAAGTGGGAAAAGTGCTGCTTTTTCAAACCAGAGGTGAGCTACTTGGGGCACATCATATCAAAGGATGGTGTGTCTACTGACCCTGGCAAAATAGACGTTGTTTCAAAGTGGCAGCGACCTAACCATGTGTCAGAGTTGCGTTCCTTCTTGGGTTTTGCAAGCTACTACAGACGCTTCATCGATGGGTTTGCCAAGTTGGCCGCACCCTTGCATCGCCTGGTGGCTGAAATGAATGGCACAAAATCCAGGAGACCATCTAAAGAGAGCCTACTTGTTGCATGGACGGAGGAGTGTGAGCGGAGTTTTGAAGGCCTTAAAAGTAGGTTTGTGAGTGCTCCAGTTCTGGCCTATGCCAACTTCTCCTTGCCTTTCATCCTAGAAGTTGATGCCAGCTACAGTGGGCTCGGGGCTGTGCTCTCCCAAAATCAGGATGGCAGGGTCAGACCTATAGCTTATGCTAGCCGGGGCCTCAGACCTACGGAAAGAAACATGAGTAATTACAGCTCAATGAAATTGGAGTTTCTGGCCCTTAAGTGGGCCCTCACCGAAAAATTCAGAGATTACCTGCTTGGCCAAAAATGCGTGGTGTTCACAGACAATAACCCTCTCAGCCACTTGTCTACAGCCAAGCTAGGTGCTACAGAACAGCGTTGGGCTTCACAACTTGCTGCATTTGATTTCACCATCAAGTACAGGCCTGGTCGAAGTAATCAAAATGCAGATGCACTCTCCCGACAGCACCCACCCAGGGCTACTGACTCTGAACTTGTAGCCTCTGGCAGTCATGTCCCAGAACCACTGAAGCAGTTCTTTAAACCTGATCAGACAATCAGGGCTACCCAGGCCACCATCACTGTTTTCCCCTCTCACTCCCCATCTGATTTATGTATCTTACAGGAAGTTGACCCTGCCATCAAGGAATTCCTGAGGTTTTGGACCCGGAAGAAGGGCCCAGATGCAGCTGAACGGCACCAGACCTCCAAGGAAGTGCTTGGGCTAGTCAGACAGTGGGATCGAATGATGCAAAAAGATGGAGTATTGCATCGCACAGTCTGCCACCCCAAAGCGGGGGATCTCCTTCAATTGGTGCTCCCCATGTCGCTCAAGAATCAGGTCCTTCATCAGCTGCATCAGGAGCATGGGCATCAAGGTGTCGAACGGACAACCGACTTGGTACGGCAGCGGTGCTATTGGCCAGGGATGCACCAGGACATCAAGCAATGGTGTCTGGACTGTGAACGATGTCAGGTAGCCAAAGATACTCATCCTGCTACTCGTACATACATGGGACATCTACTTGCTTCTCGCCCAAATCAGATACTCGCTGTTGACTTCACAACATTGGAGTCATCCAGGAATGGGATGGAGAATGTCCTTGTCATGACGGATGTCTTTTCCAAGTACACTCAAGCAGTCCCAACCCATGACCAAAGGGCTACCACAGTGGCGCAGGTGTTGGTGAATGAGTGGTTCTATAAGTTTGGGGTACCAGGGCGTATTCATTCGGACCAAGGCAGAAACTTTGAGAGCCAACTCATCCAACAGCTCTGTGGTATGTATGGTATAGACAAAAGCCACACCACTCCATACCATCCAGCTGGTAATGGCCAATGTGAGCGTTTCAATCGCACCCTCCACAACCTCCTACGCACCCTTCCTGTTACCAAAAAGAGGGATTGGTCCTGCTACCTCCCACAAGTGACATTCTCATATAACACAACAGCACATCAGTCCACTGGAGAGTCCCCATTTTTTCTGATGTTTGGGCAAGACCCCCAGTTACCTGTTGATTTCCTTTTGGGCAGAGTGCAGGAACCTGTAGCTGGCAGTGCCCATGATTGGATTGTTGAACACCAGTACCGGCTGTGCCATGCATTTGAGGGTGCCACCAAGAATCTCGCGGCTGCGGCTGAGCGACGCAAGAAGAATCATGATCAACATGTGCGGGATCCATCCTTACAAGAAGGAGAGCTGGTCTTCCTTAGAAATGTCGGGCTAAGAGGTCGCCACAAGATTCAGGACATCTGGAGCTCTGTAGTGTACAAGGTGTTGAAGGCCCCATCAGGACAAGGACCAGTGTACTCCATTGCCCCTGTAACTGACCTACATCAGGTAAAACATGTTCATCGTGTATTACTTAAAAGAAAATTGGATCATGTGACTGACTGCCCTTCTAGCGAGCCACTCCAGGAGGTAGAATCGCCTCTTATAGATGGGACTGCACAGGATGGTGAATGGTTCCTACTGGCTCCTTCAGGATTGGACAGCCAACCAAGTCGGCAAACCCAAGCCACCCCTCCACAAACTCCACCAGAAGTGCAGGTACCACCTTCTAGCCAACACCAAGCAAGTTATTTACCTGATATAACTGCTGTTTTTCCGGGCACCAGTGAGGCACCCCCCAGAAGGACCAACCGGACCAATGCCGGGACGCACCACAACCTCCACCACCAACCTCAAGCGGCTGGAAGTAGAGCAATAGGGGCTGCTAACTCTCTGATGCCCGTGCTTAGTGGCTGTGTGGTGTTTAGGCCATGGCAGTAAATGTAAATCGTCGGGTCGACGATTAAAAACCCAGGGGGTAGATTGTGGTGAACCTCAGTAGGGGTTGTGAATGCAACCCCATCTAAGCTCCTCCTCCTGCACCCAGGTGCAGATAAAAGGGCCAAGATGGCTAAAGTCAGCCTCTGTTGGTTTCCTCCTAGGGTGGATCCCCTGCTGCTGTTTTGTATGGTTTTAGTTGTTCTGGTTAGCTGTTTTGTTTTGTTTTGGTTCCGTTTGCTATTTTGTTTTGGTTGCTTTGCTTAAGTTTGCTTTTGTGTTATTTTCCCTTTTCTGTTTCATTGTTTGACCTTTGGTTTGCTGGGTTACTTAACCCCTGTTTTGCAGTTTGGTTTTGTTTTGATCCTGTTTTCTTTATTTAGTTATTGTAATAAAAGAAACGGTTAATATAGTTATTGTCTCTGCCTCTTTAGTTCTTGAACCTGTGTCCTTATTATTTCTGTAATATCATAGTTTAACTTTCTTTGTTCTATATTTCCTGGGGTGTAATTCCCCAGGTGGCGTTGTCGGTCCCTCTTTAGTTATTTCCCCCTCCCCTCGTTAATATTGACTGTTCCACTGAGCCCCGCCACATCTTGGCGTTGTCGGCAGGATTACTTTCAGGCAGAGACTTGTAGTTTTCATTTTTTTTCCACAACCCAATTGATTTGTTCGTAGTTTGTTAAGGTTTATTATTTCTACAAAACAGCAGCAGGTCCTCGAAGGATCCGTGAATTGTACCCTGATAATCTCTTCTCTCTTCCATCATGGAGGAGGAACTCTCCCAGCTAAAAGACTTGATAACGCAGCTTCAAGCTGAGAATCGACAGATGCGTGATGAACGAGAAGGCAACCAGCCAGGGCCCAGTGCGGCATCAACGAGTGCCTCTGCCCCAAGGAACCCAGTAAACGAGAGACTGATTTTTGTACCCAGAGACCGGAAGTGCCCCATGTTTAGGGGTAGAACAGGCCTCAATATTGTTGAGTGGGTTGAAGAGCTTCAGGCTTGTACACGTTCTAGGCGTTTGTCATCAGTTGAGAAAGCAATTTTCATTTATGATCACCTGGAAGGAGAGGCCAGAGAGGAAATTAAATACAGATCTCGGACAGAAAAGGAAGATCCAGACAAGGTCCTAGCTATACTTCAGGAACAGTATGGGTGTACTAGATCATATGTGTCTTTGCAGGAAGATTTCTTTTCTAGGAAGCAACAAGAGGGAGAAACCCTGCAAGAATTTTCACATGCACTAATGAGTCTGATAGAGAAGGTTGTAAAGAAAGCCCCCAATGGTCTACCCAACAAAGATGTATTACTCAGAGATCAATTTGTGGAACATGTGTCTGATTGTACTCTTCGCAGAGAGCTTAAACAATTTGTTCGAGGCCACCCTACTACCACCCTGATAGATGTCCGCAGTGAGGCCATTAGGTGGGAACAGGAGGGAATGCCAGGGGGTGGGAGAGGTAGAAGTCACTCTGTCCCCTCTGTTTTTGGGTTTCAGCACACTGTCCAGGGAGTCAATCCAAGCCACAGCAGGGTGGGTAACCCATCAGGTAGCTCCGAGCTAGGGGAGTTAAAAGAAATCCTTCGGACTCAGCAAGAGCAGCTAAACCAGCTTACCAGAAGTCTTGCAGCCATCACTCATGCCCCTAGACCCCAGTATGATAAGAAAAACCTTATCTGTAGGAGGTGCCAACAGCCTGGTCATTTTGCTAGGGAGTGTAATGGTGCCCATGTAGCTGCGTCATCCAAGCTAGCTACCACAGCAGTACAATCCAGCTCTAGGGATGAGCGCTGTCCACCTAACCAGGGAAACTTTCACCCCCTGAACTGTTGAGCCAAAGTTCAGGTGGGGGCTCTACTTGCTCCAAGTCTCATGTCCATGATCCGGGAAATTTGGTTTCAGCTTGCCCCAATATTATCATAAATATGGGTGGGGTGGAGGTTCCATGCCTGGTTGATACAGGGTCAATGGTGTCAACAATAACAGAGAGTTTCTTTGTAAAGCATTTTGAACCCTGGGGCTCAGAAAAACTCCATTCCTGTAACTGGTTAAGGCTGACTGCTGCTAATGGGATGGCCATACCTTACATAGGATACCTTGAGTTAGATGTGCAGCTTTGTGGCAAAGAAATTGTTAAGCGGGGGGTTTTGGTGGTAAAGGATCCCCAAAACAGTACAGCTACAGTTCCTGGTGTGCTGGGAATGAACATAATTAAGGAATGTTACTTGGAGTTGTTTGTACGGCATGGCCCTGCTCTTTTTAACCTACCTTCTGTGCTGCAGGCTCCCCCCCTAATTCAGCACGCCCTCCAGCAGTGTCACCAAATTCAGGCTACTACCCCTCTGGATTGCTCAGGTCGTGTAAAAGTAAAGGGAGGGAGGGTATGCAGAGTCCCCGGGGGTACCTTGAAAATTGTTGCCGCCTCCTGTTCACAACATTTAGCAAATTATGCCTTATTCGAGCCCCTGAGTAATGGCCTGCCTTCAGGGCTACTAGCCTCCCCAGCACTGGTCCGTGTGAGTAGAGGTACTGTTTACATCCCGATTGTCAATGTAGGGATTCAGGATGTTTTACTCTACCCCAGTGCTGTCCTAGGCACCCTAAGTAATGCCCATCTCGTGAGTTTACCTGCAGGGCTTGAGGAGAGGGAATTAGCAGCCACAGTTTCCTCCCAGACAGTAACTAATGAAGTGCAGGATAAGATTGCTGCAGTTGATCTAACAGCTCTATCAGAGCAGGAGCAAGGTCAGGTCAGAACCTTATTGCACAAGTACAGTGACGTATTTTCTGCAAACGAGGGAGATATAGGCTGCACTAACCTCATTTCTCATGACATTCCTTTAGAGGATGAGGTACCGGTACGCCAAAGATATCGGCGCATCCGCCCTTCAGAGTACGAAGCAGCCAAGGCCCACATCCACCAGCTCCTTGAGGCACGGGTTATTAGAGAAAGTAGTAGCCCCTTTGCTTCCCCCATCGTGCTGGTCAAGAAAAAGGATGGCAGCCTCCGCTTGTGTGTGGACTACCGGCTCTTAAACAGTAAGACCCGCAAGGATGCCTTTCCCTTGCCCCGCATTGAAGAGTCCCTTGACTCCCTGTCAGGAGCCTGCTGGTTCTCCACCCTGGACCTTGCTGCTGGGTACAACCAAGTACCAGTCACTGAAAAGGACAAAATGAAGACTGCATTCTGCACACCCTTTGGGCTGTTTGAGTGGAACCGGATGCCCTTTGGGTTGTGCAATGCCCCAAGTACCTTCCAGAGGTTAATGGAGAGGATCTTTGGAGATCAGCACTGTCAGTCATTGTTGCTTTACCTGGATGATATTGTTGTTTTCTCCTCAACAGTAACAGAGCATGTCGAACGCTTGGAGTCTGTACTAGGCCGCCTGCAGCAAGAAAATCTCAAAGCCAAGTGGGAAAAGTGCTGCTTTTTCAAACCAGAGGTGAGCTACTTGGGGCACATCATATCAAAGGATGGTGTGTCTACTGACCCTGGCAAAATAGACGTTGTTTCAAAGTGGCAGCGACCTAACCATGTGTCAGAGTTGCGTTCCTTCTTGGGTTTTGCAAGCTACTACAGACGCTTCATCGATGGGTTTGCCAAGTTGGCCGCACCCTTGCATCGCCTGGTGGCTGAAATGAATGGCACAAAATCCAGGAGACCATCTAAAGAGAGCCTACTTGTTGCATGGACGGAGGAGTGTGAGCGGAGTTTTGAAGGCCTTAAAAGTAGGTTTGTGAGTGCTCCAGTTCTGGCCTATGCCAACTTCTCCTTGCCTTTCATCCTAGAAGTTGATGCCAGCTACAGTGGGCTCGGGGCTGTGCTCTCCCAAAATCAGGATGGCAGGGTCAGACCTATAGCTTATGCTAGCCGGGGCCTCAGACCTACGGAAAGAAACATGAGTAATTACAGCTCAATGAAATTGGAGTTTCTGGCCCTTAAGTGGGCCCTCACCGAAAAATTCAGAGATTACCTGCTTGGCCAAAAATGCGTGGTGTTCACGGACAATAACCCTCTCAGCCACTTGTCTACAGCCAAGCTAGGTGCTACAGAACAGCGTTGGGCTTCACAACTTGCTGCATTTGATTTCACCATCAAGTACAGGCCTGGTCGAAGTAATCAAAATGCAGATGCACTCTCCCGACAGCACCCACCCAGGGCTACTGACTCTGAACTTGTAGCCTCTGGCAGTCATGTCCCAGAACCACTGAAGCAGTTCTTTAAACCTGATCAGACAATCAGGGCTACCCAGGCCACCATCACTGTTTTCCCCTCTCACTCCCCATCTGATTTATGTATCTTACAGGAAGTTGACCCTGCCATCAAGGAATTCCTGAGGTTTTGGACCCGGAAGAAGGGCCCAGATGCAGCTGAACGGCACCAGACCTCCAAGGAAGTGCTTGGGCTAGTCAGACAGTGGGATCGAATGATGCAAAAAGATGGAGTATTGCATCGCACAGTCTGCCACCCCAAAGCGGGGGATCTCCTTCAATTGGTGCTCCCCATGTCGCTCAAGAATCAGGTCCTTCATCAGCTGCATCAGGAGCATGGGCATCAAGGTGTCGAACGGACAACCGACTTGGTACGGCAGCGGTGCTATTGGCCAGGGATGCACCAGGACATCAAGCAATGGTGTCTGGACTGTGAACGATGTCAGGTAGCCAAAGATACTCATCCTGCTACTCGTACATACATGGGACATCTACTTGCTTCTCGCCCAAATCAGATACTCGCTGTTGACTTCACAACATTGGAGTCATCCAGGAATGGGATGGAGAATGTCCTTGTCATGACGGATGTCTTTTCCAAGTACACTCAAGCAGTCCCAACCCATGACCAAAGGGCTACCACAGTGGCGCAGGTGTTGGTGAATGAGTGGTTCTATAAGTTTGGGGTACCAGGGCGTATTCATTCGGACCAAGGCAGAAACTTTGAGAGCCAACTCATCCAACAGCTCTGTGGTATGTATGGTATAGACAAAAGCCACACCACTCCATACCATCCAGCTGGTAATGGCCAATGTGAGCGTTTCAATCGCACCCTCCACAACCTCCTACGCACCCTTCCTGTTACCAAAAAGAGGGATTGGTCCTGCTACCTCCCACAAGTGACATTCTCATATAACACAACAGCACATCAGTCCACTGGAGAGTCCCCATTTTTTCTGATGTTTGGGCAAGACCCCCAGTTACCTGTTGATTTCCTTTTGGGCAGAGTGCAGGAACCTGTAGCTGGCAGTGCCCATGATTGGATTGTTGAACACCAGTACCGGCTGTGCCATGCATTTGAGGGTGCCACCAAGAATCTCGCGGCTGCGGCTGAGCGACGCAAGAAGAATCATGATCAACATGTGCGGGATCCATCCTTACAAGAAGGAGAGCTGGTCTTCCTTAGAAATGTCGGGCTAAGAGGTCGCCACAAGATTCAGGACATCTGGAGCTCTGTAGTGTACAAGGTGTTGAAGGCCCCATCAGGACAAGGACCAGTGTACTCCATTGCCCCTGTAACTGACCTACATCAGGTAAAACATGTTCATCGTGTATTACTTAAAAGAAAATTGGATCATGTGACTGACTGCCCTTCTAGCGAGCCACTCCAGGAGGTAGAATCGCCTCTTATAGATGGGACTGCACAGGATGGTGAATGGTTCCTACTGGCTCCTTCAGGATTGGACAGCCAACCAAGTCGGCAAACCCAAGCCACCCCTCCACAAACTCCACCAGAAGTGCAGGTACCACCTTCTAGCCAACACCAAGCAAGTTATTTACCTGATATAACTGCTGTTTTTCCGGGCACCAGTGAGGCACCCCCCAGAAGGACCAACCGGACCAATGCCGGGACGCACCACAACCTCCACCACCAACCTCAAGCGGCTGGAAGTAGAGCAATAGGGGCTGCTAACTCTCTGATGCCCGTGCTTAGTGGCTGTGTGGTGTTTAGGCCATGGCAGTAAATGTAAATCGTCGGGTCGACGATTAAAAACCCAGGGGGTAGATTGTGGTGAACCTCAGTAGGGGTTGTGAATGCAACCCCATCTAAGCTCCTCCTCCTGCACCCAGGTGCAGATAAAAGGGCCAAGATGGCTAAAGTCAGCCTCTGTTGGTTTCCTCCTAGGGTGGATCCCCTGCTGCTGTTTTGTATGGTTTTAGTTGTTCTGGTTAGCTGTTTTGTTTTGTTTTGGTTCCGTTTGCTATTTTGTTTTGGTTGCTTTGCTTAAGTTTGCTTTTGTGTTATTTTCCCTTTTCTGTTTCATTGTTTGACCTTTGGTTTGCTGGGTTACTTAACCCCTGTTTTGCAGTTTGGTTTTGTTTTGATCCTGTTTTCTTTATTTAGTTATTGTAATAAAAGAAACGGTTAATATAGTTATTGTCTCTGCCTCTTTAGTTCTTGAACCTGTGTCCTTATTATTTCTGTAATATCATAGTTTAACTTTCTTTGTTCTATATTTCCTGGGGTGTAATTCCCCAGGTGGCGTTGTCGGTCCCTCTTTAGTTATTTCCCCCTCCCCTCGTTAATATTGACTGTTCCACTGAGCCCCGCCACACATACAATTTGCTGTTTCAGGAGTCCAATGGATATTATCACTTGTAGTTTTGAATTTTAGCGTCGACAAGGTGTTGAGAAAGCCAGCACATGAGTCTACCCTCTCGATGTTATCCCTCACAAAGTCGTTAAATGATTTGACGCAGCGGATTTGAGTGGCGGATAGCTTGATGGATATCGTTATCAAGGGAATTATAATGCGAGCCTGAGGAAAGGTCTCTCTGGTCGTCCTAATTAGACGTCGTGTGTCCTTAATTATTGTGAGGGGAGTCTGTTGTCTCAGGCAGTTGTTTATGCCAATAGACAACAGAACTAGCTTCGTTTCGGGCCTGGGAGAGGTATGTTTCTGAAGGATAGCCGTTAAATGTCTTAGCGTGGCTCCTGGGAAACTATCAATTTGTATGTCGTCCATCTTTCTTTTCGGGATTCGGGCCAGGTTGGAGTCGCCCGTGAAAATTATGTCTTTTCTAATAGCCAGGGACCACATGGTGGCTTTGCGGTTTGTAGGGGGGTGTATGGAGGGCTGCTGGAAGGAACCACTAAGTCTGGGGGACGAGAAAAGGGAAGGAGAAGTCGTGGTTTGGCGACTCGGACCTTTCCCCACTGGGGTCAGAGTAACGACCGTAGGAGTGGTCAGAGGAGGAATGAGGGGGCAGGGGTGAATCTCCACAGAAACTGTGAGTACGTTAGACTTCTGCTTTTTCACTGTAATGGGGGGTGGTGTCGCCTGACCAAGAGGTGGAGTGGTCAGCGCCGGCGAGGAGGACGACGAACAGAGTCGTCTCCGGGCCGCGGCGCTTGCGAGGGAGAGACGGTTGAGTCTAGGGGCTGAGGAAGTGTGGGTGGGGACTGGGGGCTCAGGGTCCGGTGTGGGAGAACCAAGGCTCGTCTCCAGGACGCAAGAAGGGTTAGGGTTAGGGTTAGGGTTAGGGTTAGGTTAAGAGCATCTTACCACTTTTTAAATTCGGCGACCACCCATGGATAGGTCTAGGCCCAGCGGACTTGCTCAAAAAATATGGCGCCCCTGGCGGTTTTTTTGGGTACTGCAATTTCGATTTTAAAACTTCAAAGTGAAGCGTTTTTTTTTTACAGAGGGGCGTGGGAATTTGGGATAGTGCCAGTGGTAGCCCTTGGTCCCCTCTTCATCCCCAAGAAATTTGGCGCCCCTAGTGGCAACTTTTTTTAACATGGGAAAACAGCTATAATCGACCTTACGGGAGCTGAGGGAGGGGCGTGGGAACAAGGTTCCTATGGTTGGTAGGTATTTATGAGGCGGACCTTTGTACAAAATTTTGGCCACCTGGTGGCTTGTTTTGGTATAGAAAATCGCATTTGAAGTTTTTCACTAAACGCGGGAAAAAGGGGTGTTACCAATTTTTTTTTTTTACCAAAATTTGTGTGGAAGGTTTTCTCGGCTTCTCCGACATATGCACATGGAAGTGTAAGCATTAGAACATTCATAACTCTATTGCTGGATGTATTTGTAGTGTATGGAAGTATGTACATGGAGCCAGTGTTTCCCCCACGTTGGGGGTCTTATTGTCGGATAGATTAATAGTGTCAGAGTGTATGGAAGTATGCACATGGAAGTGTAAGCATTGGAACATTCATAACTCTATTGCTGGATGTATTGGTAGTGTTTGCGTGCATGGAAGTTTGCACATGGAGCCAGTGTTTCCCCCACATTGGGGGTCTTATTGTCGGATAGTTTAATAGTGTCAGAGTGTATGGAAGTATGCACATGGAAGTGTATGCATTAGAACATTCATAACTCTATTGCTGGATGTATTGGTAGTGTTTGCGTGCATGGAAGTATGCACATGGAGCCAGTGTTTCCCCCAGGTTGGGGGTCTTATTGTCGGAGAGTTTAATAGTGTTAGAGTGCATGGATGCTTGCACATGGAAGTGTATGCATTAGAACATTCATAACTCTATTGCTGGATGTATTTGTAGTGTATGGAAGTATGTACATGGAGCCAGTGTTTCCCCAACGTTGGGGGTCTTATTGTCGGATAGTTTAATAGTGTCAGAGTGTATGGAAGTATGCACATGGAAGTGTAAGCATTGGAACATTCATAACTCTATTGCTGGATGTATTGGTAGTGTATGGAAGTATGTACATGGAGCCAGTGTTTCCCCCACGTTGGGGGTCTTATTGTCGGATAGATTAATAGTGTCAGAGTGTATGGAAGTATGCACATGGAAGTGTAAGCATTAGAACATTCATAACTCTATTGCTGGATGTATTGGTAGTGTTTGCGTGCATGGAAGTATGCACATGGAGCCAGTGTTTCCCCCACGTTGGTGGTCTTATTGTCGGATAGATTAATAGTGTCAGAGTGTATGGAAGTATGCACATGGAAGTGTAAGCATTGGAACATTCATAACTCTATTGCTGGAAGTATTGGTAGTGTATGGAAGTGTGCACATGTAGCCAGTGTTTCCCCCACGTTGGGGGTCTTATTGTCGGATAGATTAATAGTGTCAGAGTGTATGGAAGTATGCACATGGAAGTGTAAGCATTAGAACATTCATAACTCTATTGCTGGATGTATTGGTAGTGTGCATGGAAGTTTGCACATGGAGCCAGTGTTTCCCCCACTTTGGGGGTCTTATTGTCGGATAGTTTAATAGTGTTAGAGTGTATGGAAGTATGCACATGGAAGTGTATGCATTAGAACATTCATAACTCTATTGCTGGATGTATTGGTAGTGTTTGCGTGCATGGAAGTATGCACATGGAGCCAGTGTTTCCCCCAGGTTGGGGGTCTTATTGTCGGATAGTTTAATAGTGTTAGAGTGCATGGATGCTTGCACATGGAAGTGTATGCATTAGAACATTCATAACTCTATTGCTGGATGTATTGGTAGTGTATGGATGTATGCACATGGAGCCAGTGTTTCCCCCACTTTGGGGGTCTTATTGTCGGATAGATTAATAGTGTTAGAGTGTATGGAAGTATGCACATGGAAGTGTAAGCATTGGAACATTCATAACTCTATTGCTGGATGGATTAATAGTGTGTGTGTGTGTGTGTGTGTGTGTGTGTGTGTGTGTGTGTGTGTGTGTGTGTGTGTGTGTGTGTGTGTGTGTGTGTGTGTGTGTGTGTGTGTGTGTGTGTGTGTGTGCCTTGCCCCGGTCCGGGAGGGCCATGTCCTCGGCAGGGGTGGTCCGGTTGATGTCTGGGGTGGTAGGGGATCTGTTGTGGCTCGGCTCCCGTCACCCAAAGCATTGTGCTTTTTGCTGGGTGGGCCCTGGACCTGTCACTGTAAACCCGACAGAAAGAAGAGAAAAGGCTGAAACAATCACCAGAAAACGAAATAAATGAAATAAAGGGATAAAACAATCTCCAGGAAACGAAATAAATGAAAGAAAAGGGTAAAACAATCATCAGAAAACGAATTAAATTGAAGAAATGACATAGAATAGGCTAAAAACGAAAATGAAAAATAACCGAAAACAAGGAAAATAGCAGTCCGCTCACTGTAAAAATCAAAACGCGAAATCCCTGGGATAGTATTTTTCCTCTGAGCTCCAGAGGAGGCTAACTTTGTGAGTACGAGTCCGAGATGAGTCCCCATCTCGGACTGAGTGTTGCGGCGAGTCGGTGTTGTGCGTTTACTACCCCATGGGTTGTGTTTACTACCCCATGGGTAAAGTAAACAAGAAATTTAGCAGTCCGCTCACTGTAAATCTCCTTGTCTCATGAGGTACCATTTTGAGCCCCCTTGTTGAAGGACAGTATACGCACTGGGAATAATAAAGTTAGAGAACCAGGATAAACAGAGCAGCGGTACAACGTCGCGTCAGAGGCCGAAATGGGTCCCCATCTCGGACTGAGTGGTGCGGTTGATGGCAAACGGTCTGGAAGTCTTGGGTAGGCTCCAGAGCAGCGGTACAACGTCGCGTAAGAGCCGAAACGGGTCCCCATCTCGGACTGAGTGGTGCGGTTGGTGGCCAACGGTCTGGAAGTCTACCATGGGCTCCAGAGCAGCGGTACAACGTCGCGTAAGAGCCGAAACGGGTCCCCATCTCGGACTGAGTGGTGCGGTTGGTGGCCAACGGTCTGGAAGTCTACCATGGGCTCCAGAGCAGCGGTACAACGTCGCGTAAGAGCCGAAACGGGTCCCCATCTCGGACTGAGTGGTGCGGTTGGTGGCCAACGGTCTGGAAGTCTTCCATGGGCTCCAGAGCAGCGGTACAACGTCGCGTAAGAGCCGAAACGGGTCCCCATCTCGGCCTGAGTGGTGCGGTTGGTGGCCAACGGTCTGGAAGTCTTGGGTAGGCTCCAGAGCAGCGGTACAACGTCGCGTAAGAGCCGAAACGGGTCCCGATCTCGGACTGAGTGGTGCGGTTGATGGCAAACGGTCTGGAAGTCTTGGGTAGGCTCCAGAGCAGCGGTACAACGTCGCGTCAGAGCCGAAACGGGTCCCGATCTCGGACTGAGTGGTGCGGTTGATGGCAAACGGTCTGGAAGTCTTGGGTAGGCTCCAGAGCAGCGGTACAACGTCGCGTCAGAGCCGAAACGGGTCCCCATCTCGGACTGAGTGGTGCGGTTGGTGGCCAACGGTCTGGAAGTCTTCCATGGGCTCCAGAGCAGCGGTACAACGTCGCGTAAGAGCCGAAACGGGTCCCAATCTCGGACTGAGTGGTGCGGTTGATGGCAAACGGTCTGGAAGTCTTGGGTAGGCTCCAGAGCAGCGGTACAACGTCGCGTCAGAGTCCGAAACGGGTCCCAATCTCGGACTGAATAGTGTAGTGTGTTGCCTTATGTCTGGAGGTCGCCCTGATGCTCCAGAGGAGGCTAACTTTGTGAGTTTGAGTCCGAGGTGAGTCCCCATCTCGGACTGAATAGTGTAGTGTGTTGCCTTATTTCTGGAGGTCGCCCTGATGCTCCAGAGGAGGCTAACTTTGTGAGTTTGAGTCCGAGGTGAGCCCCCATCTCGGACTGAATAGTGTAGTGTGTTGCCTCATGTCTGGAGGTCGCCCTGATGCTCCAGAGGAGGCTAACTTTGTGAGTTTGAGTCCGAGATGAGTCCCCATCTCGGACTGAATAGTGTAGTGTGTTGCCTTATGTCTGGAGGTCGCCCTGATGCTCCAGAGGAGGCTAACTTTGTGAGTTTGAGTCCGAGATGAGTCCCCATCTCGGACTGAATAGTGTAGTGTGTTGCCTTATTTCTGGAGGTCGCCCTGATGCTCCAGAGGAGGCTAACTTTGTGAGTTTGAGTCCGAGGTGAGCCCCCATCTCGGACTGAATAGTGTAGTGTGTTGCCTTATGTCTGGAGGTCATTCTGATGCTCCAGAGGAGGCTAACTTTGTGAGATTGAGTCCGAGATGAGCCCCCATCTCGGACTGAATAGTGTAGTGTGTTGCCTTATTTCTGGAGATCATTCTGATGCTCCAGAGGAGGCTAACTTTGTGAGTTTGAGTCCGAGATGAGTCCCCATCTCGGACTGAATAGTGTAGTGTGTTGCCTTATGTCTGGAGGTCATTCTGATGCTCCAGAGGAGGCTAACTTTGTGAGATTGAGTCCGAGATGAGTCCCCATCTCGGACTGAGTATTGAGGCGAGTCGGTGTTGTGCCTGTGCGCACCTGGATGAATAAAAAAAATAGCGTTTTTTTTCAGAGTCTTTTTGCCGTACTACCCCAGGGGTCGAGTTTACTACCCCATGGGTCAGGTTTTACTACCCCATGGGTCGAGTTTACTACCCCATGGGTCGAGTTTTTTCGCTTTTCCTCCCAGGGGTAAAGTAAATAAGAAATTTAGCAGTCCGCTCACTGTAAATCTCCTTGTCTCATGTGATACCGTTTGGAGCCCCCTCTTTGAAGGACATACCCCCATCCTAGTATGGGTCGGAGTAAGTAGGCGCACAGTAAAAAGGTTACTGGAGGTGCCCCGTACCTGAGAGTGCACATGTCCCTCGTGGCATCGCTCTTGGACTGTAGCTTTCGACGGAAATGGAATAAGCGGTTCACCTCAGTGAGGGCCCCATTGCGGCTTTAGTTCCACATGAAGGGTGCCTCACAATGTGTTCCCAAAACCAGTGCTTCCACCTTGGTGGTTGTGCTACCCTGAGTGCCCGAGTAGCCCCGTCTTGTCCTTGGTGTCATAGGTGTCCTACGAGGGTGGGCAGTGGTTCTGGAGAGGTCGGCCTGTGTCAGGGTCTGGCTTGAAATCTATCGATATCTCCTGACGGCCGCTGTCCGCCTGTACGATAATTACTCAAACCCCGGTACCCCGGGCGCTGTGAGGATACCACGGCAGCGCCCACTCTGAGTGTCGTGAGCTGAGTCTGAGTGGTGGTAGCGGTATAAGTCTGAGTTAACTATCTCAGGCTGCAACCACAGACGGCGGGCCCGCCTCGCACGGCGCACTGGCAGCTGCACAGACCCCGTCTAGTAACGGGGCCGTGGATGTCAGTCGTTATGTGCGGTCCGACATCCTCCGTGGAGGTTTGTCCATGGCCATCCTGGTTGATCCTGCCAGTAGCATATGCTTGTCTCAAAGTTTAAGCCATGCATGTATGAGTCCACACGGCTGGAAAAGTGAAACTGCGAATGGCTCATTAAATCAGTTATGGTTCCTTTGATCGCTCACCCGTATATGGGCAGAGCACCCGGGATTGGTCTTTGCTATGTATTAAGCGGAGTTTGTTTGAACAGTTTAGAAATGAACTGTCGATCCCGGAGGGAAGCCGCTGGCGCGAAACCTAAAGGAATTGACGGAAGCTCCACGGGGGCGCAAAAATTTTATGATCTCTGCCCAGTGCTCTGAATGTCAAAGTGAAGAAATTCAATTGAGTACGGGTTAAAGGCAGGCGTACCGGTGGATCTTGGGGAACGGAGATGAAGAGAAGAAGACAAGCGGCTTCTATGAAACGAATGGATGAACTAGTTTCGTCCTACATTAGATCCACCCCAGTACGAGTCTCAGCTGAAGTTCCGAACCCTATATCTAATTTTCGAAGGGTAAGAACAGCGTTTAGGCGTACCTAGGAGCAGTGGAACCCAACGCGCGTGCGTTGGGCCAGGGTGCCAGACCCTCTGCTCTAGTTCAAGTTCATCTTCAGACTGATAACGCCAAACGTCAGCCCAGCTTTGAATTGCGAAACCGAGGATTACTCTCACAACTTTGACACGACATAAAGTGCTGCTATGGAGAGCCCCCGGTCTAGCAAGGACAAAAGGTTGGTGAGACAAAAAGACATGAAGGAAAGATGGGCTAGGAAGTGGGCACTCCCCGGCAGGTCCCCGAACCTGGCCGGTTCACCCACGACTCAGAGCCCACGCCCCTTGCGGAAGAGATCCATGAAGCGACGCCACCTGGATTTTTCCCCTACCCTGGGGAGGACCGGTGCCGCCGTGCTCATGCGCAGTCCCCTCTCCGATGAAACGCGGAGGCCTGGCCGTTCGCCAGCCCGCCGTACGGCAACTGTGCCGCGCGTCAGTCCTAACGCGCTTCGGAAGAGGGTGGCTGGGCCACGACGAGGTGTGAAGCGTCGAGCCGGGTCCCTCGAAAGGGTCCCCCGTCACTCGCCGGCGATCACAACGTTAAGGGCCCCCGAACTGGATGCGAGATGGTCAGTCTCTGGTGCGCCACTGTCTGGTGGTCGCGAAGGGATGAACCCTCGGTTCAGACACCTGCCCCGTTTAAGAACGGGTGCAGAGGCCGAAACTAACGCTGGTTTCGAGGGCGTACAGGGTGAAGGATCTGCGCTGAGCAGTCGTAGAAGGCTCTTCCCCCCAAGGAAGAGTCTTACCTTGTACTCATTCTCCAAAGGTGACACGGGCCCACTTTCCTCCAGAACCTCCGTGGAGATCTCTTTCCCGTACTTGGCGCAGCAGTGCGAGCTCTGCGTGACTCAGTTGGACACCGCTGCTGCTTGTTGCATGCACCTAAGACGGGTGCACGGTCTGGTGCGCTCAACTCTGTTGTGTTCGAGATGCGGTATCTCGAAAAGGCGGAGACACCAGATTGAGTGCCATGCAGCCGTATGCATGAACGCAACAAGAGCTTCGGTCCAGGGGGTGAAATGTACCCTCTGTAGCAGGAGTTTTAAGTCCGGTAGGGGGGTCTCTATACATATGAGGTCAGCGCATACAGAGGAGTATGTGGCACAGCAGAGGGACAAGGATGGAGGAAGAAGGGCCCAAGGGAGGAGGTATGGTGCGTGGTCTGTCGAGGAGACTCGTCTTCTCCGGGCGCACATCGAGGAATGGGGAATGAGGGAAGGTTTTATCGACTCTGCATGTGCCGGATCGCACAAGGCGTCAGATACAATATAAGGTGCGTCAGCTTGAGAAGCTGGCGCAAGCCCCTGTGACGCCGGATAGTACAGCCCTAATTGATCAAGAATTACAGGATTTGACGATTGAAAGCCCACAGGTTCCCTCGTACACGCTGAGTGTCTTGCGAAGAAAAATCCTTTTAGCGCTGGCCAAGGATACTAGCTCTGGTAGCGGTGGATGGGCTAGTATTCCTACTGAGAGCGAAACCCTCGACGCTCTGGTAGAACTCGCGACTGTGGTAAGGCGCTCGTGTGCGCTCAGGGGGTCGAAGTTGGAGAAACAACGTGGGATGAGGAAGCGACGCACGAATCGCAGGGCGGCCGTCGCGCCAGCTCTCAATCATCTCCAGCTACAGATACTCTTTCGGAAGAATCAGTCCAAGGCAGCCCGAATGGTTCTTGACGGCATACAAGGCGGAGTATGCTCCATTAGGGCTAGGACGGTTACGGAGTATTTTAAGGGCAAATGGGAATCTGAAGACTGTTATCTGGGTCTCGGTCGGTTCGGCTCATTCGCTCCGTGCAAAAATAGGCTTCTCTCCCGCCCCATCACACCTGCACTTGTCTTGAAGACAAGAAAGCGCATCAAGATGCTGTCAGCCGCCGGGCCTGATGGTGTAACCAAGAATGCTTTGATGATGTGGGACCCGAAGGGAGTGAAGCTGGCGAAAATGTTCAACGGGTTCTTGATGAGAAGTGCAATCCCTGCCTCTCTCAAGCTGAGCCGAACTGCCTTGTTGCCCAAGTCTAAAGACCCCACGGAGAGAGAGTCTGTCGCGAACTGGCGGCCCATTACCATCGGGTCGATGGTCCTCAGATTGTTTTCTTCGATTCTCCACAAGCGGTTGGCTGTAGCCTGCCCTACCCATATGCGGCAGAAGGGGTTCGTACGAACCCCCGGTTGTTCTGAAAACCTCATACTAGTTGAGGGAGCGCTCAACACGAGCAAGCGGGAGAGGAAACCGTTGGCGATGGTCTTCATCGATCTAGCTAAGGCCTTTGACTCGGTCTCACACAAGCATATAACGAGAGTGCTGTCGGATCGGTGCGTGGACCAGGCGTTCATTGACCTGATAATGAATTGCTACGATGGTTGCAGCACAAGGGTGGAGACCGTTCAGGGCCCCTCGGCGAAGATTGACATGAAGATCGGAGTCAAGCAGGGAGACCCTCTCTCGCCCCTCCTTTTCAATCTGGCGATTGACCCGTTGCTGGGTAAACTGGAGAGCTTTGGAGAGGGCTATGGAAGCGCCGGGAACAGCATGACTGTCCTGGCGTATGCGGACGATCTGGTGTTGTTGAGTGATTCTTGGGACGGCATGTACAAGAACATTGGCATACTGGAGTCGTTCTGCGGCCTCTCCGGGTTGAAGGTGAACTCGGCAAAATGTCACGGGTTTTTCATTGATGGTGGAAGAAGAACCGCCGGGAAGATCAACAACTGCCCACCTTGGAAACTAGGTGGGGCGGAGATACATATGGCGGGTCCGGGGGAATACGTGAGATACCTCGGCGTGGACATTAACCCCTGGAAGGGGGTCCGTAAGCCCGACACGGTCGGTGAGCTCGAAGCCCTCGGATCCCGGATCGCTGGAGCCCCGTTGAAGCCGTCTCAGAAATTTGAATTGTTGCGATCCTTCGCCATCCCCAGACTCATGTATGGTGCGACCCATTCTTCAGTTACCCAGTCCGTGCTTCTCAAGACGGATATGGTGATCAGGCGTCTGGTCAAAGAATGGTTGCGTCTGAGTCCCTCTACCGCGAATGGTCTACTGTATTCACGAAACGCGGATGGAGGGCTGGGGGTCCCTTGCTTGAGCAGGACGGTGCCGTTGAGTATATCCAGAAGGATATTCGGGCTGTACCACTCAAGCGATGGTGCTACTTCGGTAATGGCGAGAGGGGTGATTACCCCTAAAGAGTTCAGCAAGAGATGGTTAAACGGTGGCGGTAGTAAAGATGGACTACCGCAGGCTTTGGTGGACCTTCTCGACCCTGAGTGTGACTTGTTCCCGGCTCCTGGCGGCTGGAGGGATGCGGAGTTTGCGAGGTGGGCCGCGATGGTGCCACAAGGTTTCGGAATTGGTCTCTTTAAGAAGGACAAGCTGAGCAACAGCTGGCTTGTGGGGCATGGACGGACTCAGTGGAAGGAATCACACTTTATACGCGCCCTACAGATGAGGGCGAGTGTGCTCCCGACACTGGAGTTCCGTCACAGAGGTGCTGGACTCGGATTCGCCCCACCGTGCAGAGCGTGCGGTGTGGGGCCGGAAACGGGTTCACACATCTTGGGAGGGTGTGTTGAAACAAAGCTAAATCGGATGGCTCGGCATAATCGCATCTGCAACCTCCTCGCCGCGGTCGGGAGGGGGAAGCAGTGGGTGGTTGTGCAGGAGAGAAGGCTCACGTCCCTGTCAGGGAAGTGGGGGGTCCCAGATCTGATTTTTCGGCGTGGAAACACACTCATGGTAGTCGACGTGACGGTCCGATTTGAAGGCACGATGGACTGGTTGGTTCAGGCGAGGATCGAGAAGGAGAGCAAATACTCTCCTTTTCTCCCTGCCCTGGCGTTGGAGTTTCCGTTGGTCACGAGTCTCACCACCCACGGCTTTGTCATGGGTGTGAGGGGCAAGTGGCTGGCGAGTAACTGCCGAATCATGGAAGCCTTGGGCATGAGCAAAAAGGGCACCGTCCGATTTGCGAAGACCTGTTCGAGGACCACGATACTGAAGTCGGTTGACGTCTTTCAGGCGTTCAACAAGCAAGTGAGGGGGAAGGTCATTCCGACCGACCTCTAGCCTTGAGGAGGAATAAAACAGAAAGAGGGGTATGGTGACCTGACCTACCTCTAGACAAACATAAACAACCAAGGAGTTGTAAAGATCTGCGAAGGACTCCGGTCCTCTGGGGATATGCAATTAAAACAGAGAAGGAGAGGTAGGGTTAACAAACCGACCTCTAGACCACCAGAACAACCGACGGTGTTGAATAGACCTTCGGAGGACTACGGTCCTCTGGGGGTGCGTCAGAGAACCCGCGGGGACAGCGTTAAGCCCATCCGGGCTGGTACGCTGTCTCCAACTGCAGGAGAACGGGGGACGGTTTATTACGAGACCGTTGCCTCGAGGGAAAGACCGGCAGGTCGGCACATCAGATGATGTGAGTGAGTGCCCCCCTGGGCCTCATGGGAACATAACTTAACCCTATCCCAGTGATCTGGACCTATTAAAGGGGTTGAACGATGTCTATTCGTCCTTAAAGGTGGGATGAAGCTAGTCAGGTAATCGACTAAGCCGATTCACCGCGCTTATATATGGAATTCTGAAATATCTTATTTCGATTTAGTCTTTAGGAAGAGCGGATCATTAAAGCCAGTTAGCTAACCTGACTCGGCTGATCTGTCACGACCCGTGAAGCACCATGTATGGGCTACGAAGCGGGCACCGCTCATCATGGGGGCGATTGAGAGAGGCTCTCGTCGCCCTGAGGTGAGAGGCATGTGGCCCATGTATTTGGGACGCCGCCCTGCCTTCGGGACAGCTCTGGTGGTGCTCTCTTGGTGAGGACGCTCGTGAGACGTACTAAGGGGACATGGAATAGTAGCTCGGCAATTCTTGCGATCGTAGTCAAATTGAAGGTCTGTACCCCAAGTGACAATTCACAACCGGTTATTGTTGATACCGGCGTGGTGCGCGGTGCCTAGGCCAGCAATGTAACCTAATAAGACCCAAAGGGATAATGGGTCTGGAAATCCTCCGGGCTGGATGTGGCGGTGACCGTAACATCTCAAAAACGAAAGGGTTGAGATGGCGGCCGAAATGTCATTACGGTTCTCGTAAGAATGGAAGTACCCTGCCATCCGATGAGCCGCGCACCACGGGGTTGAGTCTGGCTTACTAGCAGTCTCACCCCGCTGCTTACGAAGGCAGAGGCACGAATCAGATCGTGCAATGCCCAGAATTAAGTAGTGGTTATACCCTCTCAAAGTAGCCAAATGCCTCGTCATCTAATTAGTGACGCGCATGAATGGATGAACGAGATTCCCACTGTCCCTACCTACTATCCAGCGAAACCACAGCCAAGGGAACGGGCTTGGCAGAATCAGCGGGGAAAGGAGATGGATCCCGAAATGCCCGCTGAGAGGGGGAACCCGCTGTTGGAAGCACTAGAAACTCCTCCGGCTATACCATTGTTTGAAAGCCCACCCGACCAATCAGCACATTCCAAGAAACGTCAGATTAATTCTTCATCATCAGGTGAGCCATCTCTCCTGACGATTCCCACGTATCCCGGAACAAAATGGTCATCGTCCCCTGAAAAAAAACCCTCCTTTCTCGAAGACGAGCAGGTGGAGGCCTTTACTGCTGTCACGCACATCAGGGAAACCCACAATCCGGAGCCTCTAGCTAGACCCAAACGACCAAAAAAGATCAGGAAAGACCAAATATAGTTTTTGCCCCACCCCCCCCCACTCACTATCCTGATGCCTGTCCTCTCCATCTCATCCCTGAACACTAGAGGCCTTAATGACCCTGTGAAGTGCCTGACGGCTTTCACCTTTTTAAATAGTGAAAAACATGACATCTTTCTACTCCAAGAATGTAATATACCATACAGAGACGATTACAAGACATTTGAACAAAGATGGACTTTTGGCCAATCTGTATGGTCAGGGGACAACAAGAACAGAGCGTCAGGGGTTGTGGTTTTATTCAAAGGTAAAGATTTCTGCATACAAAGGGTCAAACGAGTGATTGGTGGAAGACTGCTTTGCATTGACGTTGAATGGCACCAGCTAAAATTTAGAATAATCAATGTTTACTGTCCACCTGATCTAAATGAACGCCTAGAGGTTCTTAAAGAAATACAGCCGCTTCTTGTGTGTGGAAGCGATGTGATCCTGGGCGGGGACTTCAATTGTCTTATGGACAAAAAGGACAGAATGACCGTTGCTACGGTCAGGCTTGACTCAAGTTCAGAAATGTTGAATAACCTCATCAAGGATTTTAAACTTAATGATACCTTTCGCTATAAGAACCCTAACACACCAGGCTATACATGGTCAAATGGCACCATTTGTTCACGTATTGATTTTCTGTTGACAACAAAGAACATTTTAGTTTCTGATGCAGCTGTTACCCCAGTTTTTTTCAGTGACCATTCAAAAATTGACTGCACAATAAGGTGCAATGTTAAGGCTCATACAAGCCAAAATCCCTGGAAATTAAATGTTTCATTACTCAAAGATCTAAAATTAGTAGAAAGACTAAAGGACAAGTTAAAAAGATGGATTTCACTACAGTTTTTATTCCAGTCAGTCGGTGAGTGGTGGGAAGACTTAAAAAGTCGGACCAAAAACTTTTTCACACGAGAAGGGAAAAGAATTGCAATGAAAAAGCGTTTCAAATACAAAAAACAACAGGCAAAGTTACAGCGTTTATATACGATGGCCCATTCAGGGTTTGATGTGGCAGTAGAGATTGCGAGGCTAAAGAAGGAGATGATGGCTGTTACTGCTGAGGATTCTAAAGGCCTTCTTATGCGTAGCAGGACTAAACACATGGAAGATAACGAAAAATGTTCCAGATACTTCTTTAGGAAATTAGCCAGACCCAGGAACACCATGTCATCCATTCTGAATGAGGATGGAATAGAAAAAACAGAAACTAAAGACATCCTTGCTTTAATACATACCTTTTATACTGAATTGTATAAAGAAGGGGTGACTGACATAAACGCCTTGGAAGACCTCTTGAGTTTCTTAAAGCCAAACGTCGGTATTGCCTCTGAACTCGAAAGTGACTTAACTGTAAATGAATTGACCAAAGCCATACAGAGCATGCAAGATAATAAGGCCCCAGGAGCTGATGGGTTACCCAAAGAATTTTATGTTACCTTTTGGGATATATTAAAAGACCCACTTTTAGAGATGTTTAATGAAAGTTTGCATAGTAATAATCTACCATTATCCTTAAGAACAGGTATCATCTCCTTGCTTTACAAAAAAGGAGACAAAAAAGACATTAAGAACTGGCGCCCACTTACCTTGCTTGGTGTAGACAGAAAGATCCTTGCAAAAGCCCTTTTTTTCCGCCTGCAACAAGTGTCTGGGCAGATTGTGGGGGAAGAGCAGACATGTGCAATACCTGGAAGATGCATGAGTGAAAGTCTTGCCTTAGTCAGAGATTCCTACCTCTACGCATATGACCGCAGACTGCCATTATGTATATCCGCCTTAGATTTGGAAAAAGCATTTGACAAGGTTAGCCATACCTTCCTCAGGAAAGTCCTGGTTAAACTTGGTTTTGGGCCTCAGCTTAGAGCTTGGATTGACTTGCTGTTTACTGACTGCTTAAGCAAGGTTGTTATCAATGGTCACTCCACTGACACCTTTGAAGTTTGCTCAGGAGTAAGACAGGGATGCCCATTGTCTGTTATGTTGTTTATATTTGCCATGGAGCCCTTGGCTCGGGCTATAAAGGAAGACCCTTCTATTCATGGTCTCCAAGTCCCTGGAAGCGGGGGACAGGAAGCCAAGCTAGCCGTGTATATGGATGATCTAACAATATTATGCACAGACAATAAGTCAATACTCAAAGTGCTATATTGGTGTGACCAATTCTCCGCCGCCTCTAGTGCCAAACTCAATAGGTCAAAAAGTGAAATCTTGTATCTTAATTGGCCTGAACCTAATTTTAACCACGGCCTGGTCCAAAGGGATGAGAGAATTAAGATTCTTGGACTAGAGATTGGGCAAAATATGGAAAATATTAATTGGGAGAAAAAACTACCAATGATTAAAGGTAAACTGCTCCAATGGGAACAAAGAAATCTCACCTTTACGGGGAAAGTACTGGTGATCAACTCAGAAATCGTTGCTTCTCTCACTTACCTTGCCGCAACAATTCCAGCCCCCAAGCATGTAATGACAGCCCTGAGAAGATGCATTTTTCAGTTTGTGTGGGGAGCGCAGCAAGAGAGAATTAGACGAGAGATAATGTATAGACCATTGCAGAAAGGGGGTCAAAATGTCCCTGATCTAGCAAAGAAAATGGAGGCTCTATTCCTGACGCCCATATTGCAGGCAGTACTAAACGAAAATAGGAGGAGCCTATGGCCAAATTTCGCCATGTTCTGGGTAGGCCATCAAGTCCTAAGGAAAGTGGGGTTAAGACCGTGCCTAAAAAGACCTCATGCAGAGAAGAGACCTCCGCTGTATGAAAGGGTGGTGACCTTTGTAAAGTCTGGAAAGTGGCGGGATGTTGGTCGGGTAGACCGAGCCTTTGTGGAGAGTTGTTTGAGCCCCGAACGGTCAAGACTGGTTACTGTTGGCGTGCTGGCTGAAACCAGCTGCCTTAGGGTGTGGAGAAATGTCAATGCGCCTTTTTTGTTCAATGCATATAGAGAGCTCGCTTGGCAGGCAGTTCAGAGGTGTCTCCCTACACGAGACTTTCTGAAGAGACGGGGGTCATCTAAGAGTGCAAGATGTCCCAGGGTGGGGTGTGGTGGAGATGAGGATGTTTCACATTTGTTGTGGTCATGTGGGGTGGCTCGGAGGGTTTGGCGCTTATTGGGGCCATGGCTGGGTGACCTGTTTAGAGTCCCAACGGAATCAGATGTCCTGTATGGGGTTATAAAGAGTGGTGACGGTAAGGGCTGGGAAAGATGGTGGGCCTTGATTAATTGCACAAAAGAGTCGATGTGGAGGTGTCGTAACCTAATGGTGTACAAGAGCCTTTTGTTTTCAGCGGAATCAATCGTTAATTTGAGCATAACCTTGGTAAAGGATTATGTGTGGAGGGACAAGGAACGATATGGAATTGTGGTATGTAAGGAACTCTGGAAAATAGAGAACACTGAGTTATGTAGAATTTTGTGTTAACATTAGAATGCGTTGACCTTGCTGTAAAATGTAACTATTTTGCTTGTTAACCTTTGAATGTGTTTTGACCTTGAAACCATGTTGTAAAATGTAACTCTGTGCCTGACTTAAATAAACGCCTAAAAATTGGTTCACCCATAGCGAGGCTCAGCCATTGCACTGAGGCTGTTGCTGACCCGTGCGAATTCCCCAAATGTGGGAATCTCGATTGCATAATTTCTGGTAGTGGGGGACTGCGTTCGCGCTCTCCCCTGATCATGTTGTTCTAAAGAAATAATAGCTATGAATGGCTTCATAGTGCTATATTGCAGTCCATACCATGTTTTGCATCGCTACGTTTCTTCAAAAGATCACGCAAACGATGACGCCCAAGCAGTGTAATGCATTGCGTTCAAATATGGAACTCTGAGTCTGGAATAACGCATTCATTCATTAATTCATTAATTCATTCATTCATTCATTCATTTCTTTCATTCATTATGGATCCTTATTTCCAGAAATATTATGTGCAAGGCCTAGATTATCAAAATCCGCTAGTCTGCTGAATGTTTTGTTTATTATTTTCATACTTTGAGTTGATGTAGCTGATGAGATTCATATTATCAAGTGGAAAAGTGTTTAATTGTTACATTTTTGGGCTGAATTAAGAAAAATAATAAGAATGTATTCAGTGCACTCACTTTGTCTGGATGACAGAGCCATTCACAGAATTCATTATTTTGACCACACAGGGAGTGCAGCCAGCAAAGTGGGGGTGTATTCACACCTCTGGTTGCGGCAGAGAAGACACAAGGACTTCTAATTTCTTTGGTGTGTTTTTTCTTTCCACTACCCCACCCCTTGTGAAAGCCAAGCACAAAGAGACTCAAATTCTTTTACAACTTTTATTTTTCACCCCGAATGGGTTTCATTGAAAAGGCAATGCATATAAAACACAAGTAAACAAGATCTGTTTAATTAAAAGCTCGCCCACCACAACAAGGTACAGATCTACAGGCGAGAACACGAGAGCATGAGACGAGAGACAAACATGTACTACCATTTGCAAACATTTAGTTAAACATGGAGCTGACAGACATGCACACATCAAAAGGAAAGGCACATATAAATAACATTAATAATAATGCAAAAATCTCAACAATTGAAGAACACACACTTGTACTCAAGATACAACTCAACAATTGGCTTGTACAGGCTAAAGTGCAATAATGAACATGATTATCCAAAGACTCAGGTGACCAATCAACAAATAAAGGCTCAAGCTGTTCCTCCCTTTTGTGTTTTTTTGTGTTTTCTTTAGCAAACTTTTGTTAAAACTGAAGCAGACAAATACATACAAACATCACAAACACATGAAGCTGACAAAGACAAACAACATGCATGACAAAAACACAGATTATCTGAACATGAACAACCACTAAAGGGTATGTAAACTGATTGTGTTAGATTGGAACTGATTAAGGTTAAAAAGATTGGCCTTGATATTGAAAATAGACCAGAATGGATACTACAAAGTTTTTTTGCATTTTCTTTAACGATATAAATAAATAGATAGTGCTTGCTGAAGCACTTTCATAACCCACACAAAGACAGAGACAAACACACACAAACAAGCCTCTTTCTCTCTCTTACAGATGGCACAGGAACAGTGGCATCACAGAGGTAAGTTATTCACACACACACACACACACACACACACACACACACACACACACACACACACACACTAGGGCTGGGCGATATGGACCAAAAGTCATATCTCGATATCTTCAAGCAGAATATCGATATAAGATATATATCGATATTTGTCGAAGGCGGGGGGGTGCGGCGCGCTCCGTGCGCAGATTTGATATTACTATTTCTACCGTTCGGAATTGAATACAGTTTGATGGTTGAATAAACCGTGGACTAGACACTGCCTCCGCCTCGTATTAGAGAACATTATAATATATAACATCACGGCCAAAAGCTTTGTGCGCCTCCGAAATATTATGAACCGTAACGATTGCGTGGGGGGGGGGCGGACATGACATGCTATTTTATGTATTCTTTAATATAGGTATTAGTGGGCAACTAACACAGTATTCAAAGACGTTCCAGAAATTCTGCCGTGCAGCCACGGTACCATGCGCTGTTTACAATGGATGTATCGCAATGGCGAGGCGCATAGCCTTTAGCCGTGTTCTGTAAATATTCTAGAACACACGGGAGGCATGTCGCAGTTCATGTACTTCAGCGAGTCAAAGCCAAAGTTCCTTTCCCCCAATTCCTTCTCAACCATGGCTCAGATAACCCCCAATACAGTCTCGTTGTGGAAATACAAGAGACGTCAAAGAACCGACAAGAAACACTCGCGTTACAGTGTGTGTGTTCACACACACACACACACACACATGTGGCGCTCGCACGGTCGTGTCTCATTGGCGGGCCAACGTCTCTGGGCGGGCCAGGCAGAGTAAGGGGAGGAGCTTGGTTGAATAAACCGTGGACTAGACACTGCCTCCACCTCGTATTTGAGAACATTATAATATATAATATCACGGCCAAAAGCTGTGTGCACCTCCGGAATATAATGGACAGAATTGCACCCCTTTGGTTGCGACAGTTTTTAAGCACTCTCCACAAATTACGTGATTTTGTAATTCGTCAGACAACTTATATCCAAACCATTTTCATACTATGGAGCTGTTGGTCTTTCGCTTGCAAACAAGCTCCTCGGAGCTGCAAGCTGCATGCGCAGGCGGACTCCATAGCTGTGTTCGAAATCTTTCCCTATCACGGATATAGTGCACTATATAGGGTGCTCGCCATTTTGTAGTGGTGTTCGAATTCTCAGTGGTTAATTTCATGCACAATATAGTGCACTTAAAATACCCAATAAATAGTGAACGATTTCGAACACGGCTCATGTTTCAAAAAGTGACGTGAGTCAGTGGAGGGGGCCGGGGGGGGGGGGGGGGGGGGGCAGGCAGAGGCTGTGTGTGTGAGCCGGAGGCAGAGCGGGAGAGACATAAGCAGAGTTACAAAATAGCAGGCGGCAGGCGCGGTTCGAAACTGGTGTTATTTGGAACAAATGTGCTGTAATTTCAACGCAAATTAAATTATATCGATATTGACGATATGGTCTCGTTTCATATCGCGTTTGAAAAAATATCGATATATTTTAAATATCGATATATCGCCCAGCCCTAACACACACACACACACACACACACACACACACACACACACACACACACACACACACACACACACACACACACACAGTCCTCCTTTCCAACTCTGCATCCACGACACTCTTAAAGAGTTCAAAGTTGTCATACACAACATTGTCGAAGCCAGGGGTAGTGGACTTCCTAGTGGATGGACAGTAGGAAAACATTTTCTGCATGCTTCCAGCCACTTTGTCCTTGAAAGGGTTGTACCTCTTCCACTGTCCACCACAGTTTGGCATGTGGCAAGCCCCACATGGCCTTGAGGACTTGTTAGGCATGAATGCCTTCACTGTTGGTGCAGGAGGGACAAAGCTCTGGCTGCAGGATGTCCCACGAAACAGGACGGAGGGGGCCTGTGGCTGTGCGGGGAAGACCTGCAGTATGGGTGCTGCCGACACAGGGGGTGGGCCGTAGGTCAACGCAGCGGGTGGCCTCGGCTGGAGGTGGGTGGGCGCAGAAGGCCTCGGCAGAATGGGGGTGAGCGCAGCAGGCTTCGGCCGGGTGGAGGACGACAACCCAGTGGGCTGAACGGGTCGGTTCGCGGGAGTCACAGGCTGTGGCTCATCAACAAATAATCTGGAAACATAAAATACACATGTGATCAGTATTGATATGACGTGTGTGCTATTTGCTTTCCACAGCCAACAGGTGAAACAAAGTGCTTATGACAACTTACCTCCGCTTCTCACCACGTCTCTTTCCAGCCTCGTGATGGATGAGCCGGTACTGGACCTGAGGCCGGTCTGGCGGAGGGAGGGATGTTGGCAGCGCAGGAGCCTCCGGGAACGGTGCGTCCGACAGCACTTTCAGGTGAGGAGTCACCTTGTGGCCGAAGGAGCAGTCGCTCCTTCTGCCACTTCAGCAGCCACACCAGCCAGCCGACATCATTCTCCACAAGCCACCTGAAGGTCTGACCGGCGTACTACCTGAACGTGATGACCAGCTGACCTTTCCACAGCTCAGCCCCCGACCTCTTGGCAGCCGCCTCTGCTGTCTTGAGATCCAGCCATTTAGGGTCAACAACAGTGCTGCTGCGGGCCTCTGCCACAGACCTTGCTGCCTCTGTACAGTACAGCCTGGCCTCTCCTTGCCGGTACAAAATGATGTTAGGGTACTGGTGTAGCTGTTGATGGCTGACCAGCGATGGTTTAGTGGCCAAGCTCTTCCCGCAGACATCACAGGTAAAGGTCTCCCTGGCGTCTGCATGGATCTTCAGATGACTCGCCAGTTTGGACTTTTCACTGAATGTCTTGTCGCACACGGTGCACTGATGTGTAGGCTCCTCCATGTTCCATCTGGTACAGTAAAACATGAATAAATGAGTACAACAAGCAGATCATTTAGATTGACAATATGTAGCCCTTTATTATACAGAAATGTGCTGTTGGTGTATTAGCCTAGGACAACACGCTCGCCAGGTTGTTATCAATGTTGTTAGAAATCAGCTACTGTTTACCAGGTATGCAGCGCATCCCATGCAACAAGAGATTAACACGGTCGCCAAATTGCTTTATGTTACACTTACTCTCGCATCAGCTGTTGTCTAAACAGTCACATTTACCCAAATCAACACATATCCACATCAAATTGTCCAAGAAAACGTTGATTGTCGCCGAAAAGCAACAAGTTTGCAGGTATGCGACGTATGCCCTTACTCATTGTAAACAGTGTCGTTAGCCGCGCCTAGTGTGGTAGAAATTAATGATTATATTCTATGGTGAACTGTGATTATTATGAGGTCTTTTATATATATTAGTGGAAAACACACGGTGCCTAAGTGTCTGGGTTTAGAACAGATGGAGCCCCCCCAAAAGGAGCAGGGCTATCTTTGCAGACCATTTGTTGTCTATTTTCTGACCATTCAGGTTAAAGTGGATTTATGACTGAATGGAGGCAGACACCTCAAGGAGAAGCTGTTCTGTTTGTGTGTATAAAAAGACGCCGCAGTTTGTGGACGGCAGTGACTCTCGAGACCTACTCGGCTGTTATCGTTGTTGTTTTACTGCACGATAAAGTCTTTTGTCAATTCTTGCTCCGGACCCCTCGTTTTCATTTTACTCTCTCTCTCTCTTGAATTAGTCTAAGTGTTATATATCTCAGTTAATCCACGACATAATTTGGCGTCACGAACAGGATGAAATAGGGACTCGTCAGCTGCCGGGCCAGAGGACGGGACGCGAACGGATCATACGACCAGAGCTCAAGGGTAAGTTGTCTTGCCATATATAGGATAGAGTCGTTTGATCTGTTCTTGCCCCGTCTGAACGCCGAGCAGCAGGTAAAGTGTCTCTTCGATCAAACGAACCAAAATGATAGATAATTGAGCGAGTGAGAGATACGGGGGCTCCGGGAGAGATTGACGTGCGCGCGCACATAGGCCATTCGCGCTCTGTGGTTCTAAATGACTAAGACGCTGTGTGGCTCCCTATTTTTGATACGAGTTGTTGTTATTGGGAGTTTTGAGGTTTTGGTTAAATAGACCTATTATAAAGTCCTGTGGCTGTCTTCTGAAGGAAGGAAGGACAGTGCAGTGTTTTGTTTAAATAGGCCTTCTGTAAAGTCCTGTGGCTGTCTTCTGGAAGAAGGAAGGACAGTGCAGGTCCGCAGGTCGGTTGAAGTAGGCCTACCTGTTGGATGACTGAGAGTATCCCAGAAAGCTGGGTTGGAATTCATTGCCGTCGATGAATTCATTCTTATTTTCGAAAAGTTTCCTTGAAGTACCAACTAGTGAATTGTCTCTTGGTTTGGGCCAATCGAACAGTTTTCTGATCTCGGATCGATTGAGTGAGTTTCTTTTATTTTGGGCCAATTGAACAGTCTTCTGATCTTGGATCGATTTAGTGAACTCTCTCTCTTTTATTTTGGGCCGATTGAACAGTTTCCTGATCTTGGATCAACTGAGTGAATTTTCTCTTATTTTGGGCCGATTGAACAGCTTTCTGATCTCGGATCGATTGAGTGAATTTTAATTCTGATGTTGGCATTATGAGGGAAAAGGGATTTTATTTTAAGTTCAGGTTGAGTAGCTCAGATTTGGAGTACTCGACTGTTCATGTTTTAATCAAAAGGCCAGTTTCTACGCTCGGTCAACCTTGTATTTGTAATTGATTACAAACAATTTGGACATTTTTCAATATAATATAAAAAATTGTATGAATCGGTTTATTGTCTGTATTTAAGTCATGTTAGGATTAAGTTACCTCGGAGGTTTTTACGACCCGGTTAATTTTTATTTTTTGTTGTTGATTCTGTCATAAATAAATTAGGCGGACAGAGAATAGTTAATTTGTTTAAAGTAGTTGATAATCATAAATAAATTAGACGGATAGAGAATAGTTAATTTGTTGAAGTACTGAATAAATGTGTAACCGCGCTGACTCTAACTGCACGTGCACGAGCAAACACACAGGGGACGAGCAGGAGCCTGCAGGCCAGTGTTGGGGCCACATTCCAATCTTCGGGAGGGAGACGAGCGCTTGGGAGGAGTTCACATTTGTAGCTTAGAGATAATAAAGTATTTAAACTAACTAGTAGAATAAACTCAAATAAATTGTATTAATAAATAGTGTATTTCAGAAAAAATAAATAAAGTAATAAAGTTATAATTAAAAATGGTACCAACAGCGGTAGAAGTTTTGAGTAGAGACAATCCACTCCTCAGAAATGAGATCAAACGAATTTCTGAGAAGTGGGAGAAGCGGACAGTTAAATCAGGCACAATATGGCCCGCGGGAGGGACTTTTGATCAGACAATGTGTAGGGACATGGAGGTAGTAATAAGGAACTACAAACCTAACAGAAGTGGTAAAAAGCCCTTGGAGAAGAGAGACAGGGAAAAGTTAGTGCTAGCTTTGTTCGAAGAGGAGGGAGAGAGGTGGCGCACATTACAACGAGTGGCCAGAAGAATAATCACAAAGAAAGAAGAGGCTCAACCTTTGCCTCTGAAGCTTGAGCCACCGCCGTACAAACCAAATAAGATGTATCCACTGTTAATTGGCAACGTAGAAATTAAAGGGGAAGTCACACTAGATGAAGGAGATAATAAGGGTAACACACAGGGGAATAGGGGCGCACCCATACACATGGACTGCTATGAGGGGATTAGGAAACCAAGAGAAGAGTGTAGCAATGCTGACACTAGTTATAGTAAGAGTGAGGATGAGGACGAAGATGAGACAAGTGGTGATGAGCACAGTAATAAAGATGTGAAAGATGGTAATGAGCGAATTTGCGAAGGGCCTTCTCCTAGAAAGAAAAGGAGAGGAAAAAACACAAAGACGAGGACGAAGTCTCAGAAAAGGCAAACAAAAAAGAGTACTAAACTCAAGGGGGAGGGGTATAGTGAGAGCCCAGCGACAGAGGAGCCTGGCTGCAGTATATCAGTACTAAGCCCCACACCACTCGAGTTAAATGAGAAACTAAGGAAATCGCAAAGGGCAAAAAAGGCACCCGACACCCTCCCCGGGAACTATCCTATTCTAGTCAAAGGACAACATGTCCACTATCAACCGTGGGGTTCACAGGACTTGGAGGGAGTTATTTCTAAACTCCCTAACATTCATAACGGGGCGTCTAAATGGATTCGAACATTTGAGGAACTCACAGTGGGAAACCTAATGGCAGTGGGGGACCTGAAAGCTCTGTTGGCAAGAGTATTGGGGTTATCTAAAATGGAGTCTGTACTGAGGAATGGAGGGTTGGATATAATGGACGTAATGCTCGATGGGCTTTCACTTGATCGCTACAGAGTGGCGATGTGGGCCACACTCAGAAGGGAGTTCCCGACCCATATCGATCATAAAAACATGAGAGGTCTCCCTATCAACGACACAGAGAATCCTGCATCCTACCTCCAGGCCCAAGTGGACAGATGGCGCTTGGAGACGAATGAGGATCCTGAGATCCATCCTGTGTTTTCGGTCATGTTCAGAAACTCTGTGATAGAGATTCTACCTAGCCCAATCAAAGTTAAGCTGGATGATGTGGTTGGACTGGTTACAAATAAATCTCACAGAGACTTTTGCGATCATGTGGTTCATACAGTGGACAAATATCGGCAGAATGAACACAAAATACAGGAACAAAGCAAAGAGGTGCAAAGGAAGCTATCTCAGCTTCAGTTGGAAGAACTCACAAGAAGAGAGAAAGAGAAGAGGAAACAGGTGGTTGTTTCAGAACCTGTTGATACAATATTGCAAGCCGTCCAGCAGGGCGCACCACAAACCCAACCTCCTCAACAGGCATTCTTCCCCCCAGTACAACAGCCTCACAGCCAATGGTCACCCACTCCACCTGCCATAAATATACACACACATAACAATGGGAACCCAATGGGTGGGAACAAGCAGAATCACAACAAGGGGCCCCAGGGACAGTATAAGAATAATCAGCAACAGGGGTCCCAAGGGCAGTATAAAAATAATCAACAGCAAGGATTCCAAGGACAACGCAGAGGTCCTTTAATATGTTATGGGTGCAACCAGGAAGGACATATGAAGAGAAATTGTTTGACTAACCCTCTTCCATCCCAGCAAGGACAGGGTAACGGTTATCAGGGGAGGCAAGATCAAGGGAACTACAACCAGGGACAGCAGGGTCCCTTTATAGGTTAGGGATATTAGGGGTGCCAAGGGAATCCACAGGGGGAGGGTCAGCTTGTAGCAATCACAAAACAAGCTGGTGAGGAACCAATACTGCAGGTTCTGATAAATGATAGAGGCACGCCAATGATGGCCCACACTGGAGCCACTTACACTTACGTAGGTCCAAATTATGCCTCTCACCTCCCCCTGGCAGGAAAATTCACCAAAACTTTGGGATTCTCGGAGCACACGCAGTTAATACCTATGACAGCTCCAAGGATGATAGTCTGTGAATTCTTATTTTAAATTGTATATGTGAGCGAATGAGTGAGTGAGTGAGTGAGTGAGCGAATAAGTGAGTGAGTCGGTGAGTGAGTGAGTGAGTGAGAAAGAGTTAGCATTGAGTTGAGTTAGAGGGGACAGATTAAGTGATTTGTGAAGAGTGAGACAGAGAAGAGGAAGAGTGTGTAGATTGGCAACAAGAAGTGGCGATGAGATTGGAGAAGGCTTTCCGGTTAGAATTTTCTTTGGGAGACTGATATCTTTCGATGGTCTTTTAAGATTAACAATCTAGTTTTGGAGTGTGTCCAAAATCGAACAAACCAGAAAGGAAAGGAAAGGATCACTGAAAGTGAAAATGGTTATGGAGATTTGTGAAAGCAAAGGAAGTAGGTAAAGAGAGGTAAAGAAAGTTAGAGAGAAGGAACGTAAGTAAGGAAAACCCGCCGGTGGGGGCTGGACAGAGAGACAACAGAGAGAAAGAGACTGAATTTGCATTGTGTTTAATAGATTATTTGTGCGTTTGGATGTACTCTGTAATTGGTTCCTGAATGTAACCTTTGTCCACTGTTTTAGAGAAAACATAGAACCACCACTGGGATTGGTGATTCTGTGGCTCTTGGAGACTCTGCATCGCGTCGGAACACCATGTGGTATAGATCATTACATCTTGGTACACAGAGCACTGGTGAGACAACAGGTTGGATCAGAGGGAGAAGGCGTTTGGAGAAGGGAGAGGAATATATTGACAGCAAAAAGGGCGGATGCGGACCGACCCGGAGGTAATAAATCAGCGGAGAGGAGGCTGGGGGTCGGTTTAGCTCAGGAAGTAGAGGGTGTCTTGTAACCGAATGGTTGCTAGTTCGATCCCCATCTCCTCCTAGCTGAGTGTTGTCCCTGAGTAAGTTACATGGTAATCACAGGATTTAGGAATAATTATTTAGACTCAAACATGAGCAATTAGCGTTAAAAATTGTCTGCACACCACACTCCACAGGAGTCAATGGGTTCAATGGCGCCAGGGTAAAGTGACTCATCAAACGAGGAGCGGACCCAACCCATGGACTCTGCGTGGATAGGTGGATGTTATTTTGGTGCTTGGGCCTGACGAGGTCTGGGTGCCAAGATAACAACACAAATAAAATATTTCCTTCGAGATTATGATAAGTAATAGACAATTTATTAAAAGCAATCTTATAATTTAGAAAAACAATCGGCAATACTTAAAAATTTGATCAAATAAGTATGATAGAACGTTATCCAAATTTCTAATTTAGGTTATCCACAATGACAAATGTAATTTAAAATAAATAAGTAAAATAAAATAAGAAAGGGTGTGTGTGAGCCTTTTCTCATGTGTGTGTCAGGGCTGCCGAGGTAGGGGAGAATCCTCTCCTACTCCAAGTGACTGAGTACACAAGGGGATACACAAGCATACTTCAGATAAAACAATATGGTTAATTACTTAATAGAAACAATGTATCAATTCAGTGTTGAATAAACTAGTTAAGATCAACATAGAGGATTTGGGTTTGGTATAGTAGTGAATCAAAATATGGAAAACACTAAATGCAAGCAATAGGTAGAATAAAAGGTATAATTAGGTCGTCCAATTCAAATAGATAGTGAAGGGCAATCGGGTAGTATTATGAAGAGAATTGTGATTTTGAGTAATGGTTAAGACAAAAATGAGTTGCCCAATATTGAAGATGCAAGTTTTAATATTGTGATTTTTGTTTTCTTTCACATCTCCCTAGTTAAGGACAATAGGTGGATTGACGCTATATCTGCTGGGAAGGAGACATACATGCTATGTTGTCAAATTGGATTCGGAAGTAGTGGGTTTACCTTCAAATGCCACTAATACTGCTGCAACACTTTAATAATTTTAACTCTGATAAATTATCTTTTGTTTTATAGTCGCCCTGATGTGCATTCATGACGCACACATATGGCTGCATAAGGCAGATGCGGCTGAAGACTCTGTCTCCATCCCTCCACTTTGCGATCTATACCACCATATAGGTGGGGATTGATCGTATCCCAGGTACGGCATCCTGCAATAAGCCAGTATGGAAGGCTGGTTAGCCAATGACGGGTAAGATCCCACCTTGAAGCCCGGGACAACCTAATACAGGCACAGTCACGATTACTTGGCAGAGTCACTGTGAGCACTGGCTCACCTGATCATGAAGTGACGGACTGCAACCATCATAGGAAAAGCCGGCTGATGAAAGGTGGAGGGGGAACAGGAGTCAGATATGTCAGCTCTGGCAGCAGAGGTCGTCTTGAAACGGGGCATGTCGCGTTTTATTTCATTTTATTTTACCTTTGTGGCATAGAAGGCCACTAACGCATGTACGTTTTTTCGGCTTAGTGCATGACTTTGGAACAGCGTGGTTTCGGGCGGCTGATGGTAAACCCACCCATATTGGGCTTAGGATTTGGACATACTGGTTTCGATTTCCCTTCCCAAAAGATTGGTTTGAGTTTACTGATGCTTATGGTTAGACTTTCGACGTTGGGTGCACCAACGGCGTTATTAGATTTGCTTATCATTTAATGCGTATGGTTTTGACCATTGCGCAAGGGGGGAGGTATTGAGGAGAATTAGGAAAAAATTTGAAAACAAGGTTTTTCTTCACCATACTTGCAAATAATGATTAACATCCAGCTAAATGAGTGTGAAATATTTGAAAAAACAGTGTTCAACAGATGGGTAGAAGCAGTCCCATCAGAAGACCAAAGTGCGGCTACGGTAATCAAGGTTCTGACTAGAGAAGTCATGCCAAGGTTTGGAATTCCGTCACAAATTAGCTCAGGCAATAGAGCTGCGTTTATTCAGAAAACACTCAAACAAGTGATTTAACATCTGCATGTCAAACAAAGATTAGGCTGTGTCTACATTCCTCAAACCACAAGGTATGGTGCAGAGAGGAATCGGACACTTAAGACAAAGATTAACAAAATTAAATTAGAGTACTAAATTAAAAGACTAATGCACTACGACTGACACTAATGAGTTATCGCATGAAAACTAACAGAACGACGCATCTAACCCCGCATGAAATGTTTACGGGTCGACCCATGCCTTCACCTGTCATTCGAGGGCCTCATAAAGGACCTCCATTAGAACAATTGGAAACTGAATTAAGACGCTATTTGGGACAACTAACTGGCATACACAGGCTTATTTTTCAACAAGAGAAAGACAGAGTTCCAGAGTTGGAGAAGGAGCCACCAAGGGGGGTGGAGCCAGGTGACCAAGTGTATCTCAGGATGTTCAGGAGAAAGTGGAACTAGCCCAGGAGAGAAGGACCATACAAAGTCACCAGCGCAACACCAACATCCATCCAAGTGGAAGGAAGTGCCACGTGGTATCATCTCAACCACTGCACAAAAGCTGCTCAACCCAAAGCCAGAGACGACCGTGAGAAGGAGGAGCCAGACGCAGACACACGTGGGGCTGACCAGCTGCCCCAGGACCAGATCCAGTCGAGCCAAGAGATACAGCAGCATGATGATGCTGAAAACGGGGAGCCTGTTTCTGATCCTTTACGGGTTGTGCCAGATTTCGCTGGCACAAGCACAGACCCCGAGGTAGGATGAAACCACGGGGACAACACAAACCTGGAAGGGCCAGGAATTAGGGGGTGGTAGGCCTACTGAAGAAAGCCAGAGAGGAACACAGGATAATCCGGCCCAAAATCATTCAGGACTAATTGACAACAAAGGGAAAACTGTCTTATATACTCAGATACCACCGCGAGACCAAGTTAATGAATTTGTGTTTACTGTTATGTCGGATAACCAACCGTTATGTGCATTAACCTTCCGCCAGAATCATGAACATGTGCATAGGAAAGATCAGTGTGAATTACATATCCAATTTAATTCAATGAAATGGTGTCTGGCATAGAGGAGTCGGGTGACTGGGAGAGGATGCTCTATGGGGAGATAGATTGGAGTGAAACTAGAGAGGAGACCGGAATGTGAGAATCAGACCCCTCATGTGAACCACAACCATTTCAGACAGTGTGAACAAATGGACATTGGACTAATGGGTTTCAGGGCTGGTGGCTGCAAACAGAAGCAACAACCACGATGCCCAAACCCCCCACGTTATATAGTATACCGGTATATGACGATAATCAGAGCTATTCAAATCCATGCAAGCTTGTTGACAATCGTAGTTTTTAATTTTTATTATGTTTCACATTATTGAATGTATGTTATGTCAATTTTTTATGTATAATATGGTGTCACATATTTTTGAAATGCCAATTTTCAATGCATGCTGAATGATTATTGATTATTATGCCGTTTATGATTATTATGTAGGTATTCTAGATACACATTTGATATAGTTGCATGATGAATATAGAATATTGTGTTATTATGATTAGAAAGGTTTTATGATTACATATGAAACAACTTGTAGGGATTAGAGTGTTAATAATACACTGCATTTGGTAAATCTTTTTGGCCTAAAAACAGGTTGAAATCCCTGTCAAAGCTCTGAGGTTTTTACCGATGACCAGATGTGGTGTCAATTTGGCAAGGGCTTAGTAGCATATAGGCTTAGCAATAATTCAAGTAATTTGTTGGAACCTTATTGGCCCCAACAAGGGGGGATGTGTGGTAGAAATTAATGGTGAACTGTGATTATTATGAGGTCTTTTATATATATTAGTGGAAAACACACGGTGCCTAGGTGTCTGGGTTTAGAACAGATGGAGCCCCCCCCAAAAGGAGCAGGGCTATCTTTGCAGACCATTTGTTGTCTATTTTCTGACCATTCAGGTTAAAGTGGATTTATGACTGAATGGAGGCAGACACCTCAAGGAGAAGCTGTTCTGTTTGTGTGTATAAAAAGACGCCGCAGTTTGTGAACGGCAGTGACTCTCGAGACCTACTCGGCTGTTATCGTTGTTGTTTTACTGCACGATAAAGTCTTTTGTCAATTCTTGCTCCGGACCCCTCGTTTTCATTTTACTCTCTCTCTCTCTCTTGAATTAGTCTAAGTGTTATATATCTCAGTTAATCCACGACACAATGTGCAGATCGTAGCTCCAGGAGATATTCCTTCTTCCAGCGGGTCCAATATGTATTGATTAGGCGCTGTCTGTATTTCCACCTTTTGTTTAACTGACGTTGGTCTGTGTTGGGGGCCGCTGCGGTTACGTTGCCAGCGGATGGGAGCGCTGTTAGACGCTGACCAATTAGAAAATGGGTTGGCGTTAGAGGGACAGGCTCTTCGCTGCTGGTGTGGGTGAAAGTGATGGGACGGGAATTAACAACTGCTTCCACTTCTATCAGAATGGTTTCGATTTCTTCATATTTCAGACATGATTTTCCCAGAACTTTACGTAGGCACGTCTTCACCGACCTCACCATTCTCTCCCACATTCCACCCCACCAAGCAGCTCTTTCTGCTATAAACTTCCAGATTATTCGTTTTTCAGCAAAGAATTCCTGTAGTTCTTTAGATGACAGGGAATCCCACAATGCTGTCAACTCCTTGTTGGCTCGTTTAAACGTTTTAGCATTGTCTGAATATATTGTGGTACATAGTCCTCTGCGTGACACAAAACGTCTGAACGCCAGCAGGAACTTTTCCGTAGTCAAATCAGTCACCAACTCTAAATGAATGGCTCTGGTGACTGCACAGGTGAAAAGAGCAATATAACATTTTCCTTGATTCTTACTGTACATAGGTCCAGCAAAATCCACTCCCGTGATCTCAAACGGAGGCGCTTCTTCAATGCGCTGCGCAGGTAAAGGCGCTGAAATCTGCTGGGCTGGTTTGGCTTTATATTTACGACAGATAAGACAAGCGTGTACAACTCTTTTCGTTAGTTGTCTTCCTTTCATTATCCAGAATCTTTCTCTCGCTTGGTTTAGCGTGTCTTGGAGACCAGAATGCAACACTCTTAGTACTCCACTGTCATCCAGAAAGGGACTTAGAGACTTAATTTTGGACTGAAAGTTAACTTCTTTACCTCTTTTCAGTTGATTGATTTCTTCGTAGAAACTTCGATTCTGTGTTAATCGGATCCAATAAAGCTCTGCTTCAGCGATTTCTCCAGCTGTTAATGTTCCGGTGCTTTTTGCCTTTTCTCTGGCGTTGTTTATGAATCGTCGGACCCAGGCAGTAATCCGCAGCATTCGGCTGAGGTCACTGTGGTTCTTTATTTCGAGTATTTCCATTTCCTTTGAACCTTTGGAATTTAACAAACTGGTAATTTCCACAACTGCCATATTTTCTTTTACAGCGTCATCATTTTCGTTTGGTTCAATATCATTGTCACGGTAATTTACATCGCTTTGCTTAAGCCACTCTGGGCCCGTCCACCACAGAGTGTTGTCTAGCAACTGGTTCACACTTATGCCCCTTGTGGCGCTTTCGGCAGGATTTTCTTTCCCTTTACAAAAGCTCCACTGCTCAGGTTCTGTGAGAATCTGGATCTCTCGGACTTCCACAAAGGGTTTCCACTGTTTTGCTGAACTTTTTATCCAGTGCAAAGTTATCATAGAATCACTCCACAGTTTCACTTGATTATTTTCCATTTCAAGGTGCGTATTACATAGTGACTGAGTCTAGCTCCGATGAGAGCACCGAGGAGTTCTAGTCTCGGTAAAGTTACTTTTTTAAGTGGCGCTACTCTTGTTTTTGCTGTTATAAGAGTCACTGTGCACTCACCATTTTCGGGGATAACTCTCATGTAGGCAGCTGCGCAGTATGCACTTTCACTCGCATCACTGAAAACGTGAACCTCTTTTTTAACAGGTGGATTCAGGTCAGTGATGCGAGTGAAAGTGCATACTGCGCAGCTGCCTACATGAGAGTTATCCCCGAAAATATCCAGCTGCCACCCCAGTTGGCAGCGGCAAATTCATTTATTTATTTTTCTTGCTTTTACAAGACATTTACGAAAGCCAGTTTCAAATGACCGACTGCAAGTGAATGCAGCCAGGAAATATTGCCCCATCCCGCCCCATTCAGCAGGTATTCAAATTGCATACCTGATTTCATACCTGATTTAAACAGCTGTTATTGATAAATATCTGATTTCAAAAGTGTCGTTATTGAGATATTTGCACTCATCGTCGGGCCAAGTTCCAAATCGAAGGTCTGCTTGATTGATGACTTGTATTTGTACTTTTCATGTATTTGCAATGCACTCGCTAAGCCTGTTGTTAAAATAAAATATGGAATAAATAACTTCCCTACCAGGGACATCATATGACGAATGTTGCGGATGGCACTTCAAAAGCGTGCAGTAACATTAGGCTATTAGTTTATTTTTAATTCTTATTCACAATTCAGCGCAGCATTCGAATTTTGCCTTTTTTTTTCTCAGCGCAGCATTCGACACCATCTCCCACCCTCTGCTCCTGGACCGCCTAGCTGGTATTGGGATCACTGGTGCTGCACTCTCCTGGTTTACATCCTACCTCACCGGCCGTCAACAATTTGTTCAACTAAGAAACCACAAGTCTGGGTGATCAGGTGTCTCACTGGCTGTCCCCCAGGGGTCAGTCTTGGGTCCACTCCTCTTCACCATTTACCTCCTCCCGCTGGGCACACTCCTCCGTCACCATGGGGTCAATTTTCACTGCTACGCTGACGACACACAGGTCTACATCTCCACCAAACCCACCGCTGCCATCCCCCCCACTTCCCTCATCACGTGCCTGGAAGAGATCCGGAGCTGGTTGAGCAGGAACTTCCTGAAACTCAATGGAAACAAGACCGAGGCCCTGCTCATCGGATCCAAATCCACCCTCACTAAATCACAACACACCCCAGCTCCACTCATAATTATCGATGGATTCCCAGTACCCTTCTCCTCCAAAGTCAAGAGCCTCGGCGTCATCCTGGACAACACCCTCTCATTCGCACCCCATATTCACAACATCACCCAGACTGCATTCTTCCACCTCCGCAACATCGCCAGACTCCGCCTATCACTGACCCAATCCAGCACTGAAATCCTAGTTCACTCATTTGTCACATCACGCATAGACTACTGCAACGCCCTCCTCACCGGACTCCCCACCAAACTCATCAACAGACTGCAGATCATTCAGAACTCAGCCGCCCGGATCATCACCCGCACCAAATCATCTGACCACATCACCCCTGTCCTCATTCAACTTCACTGGCTCCCAGTACACTACCGCATCCAATACAAAACCCTACTCCTCACCTACAAAGCTCTCCACAACCTAGCCCCCAGTTATCTCTGCGACCTCCTCCAAGAATACACTCCCTCCCGCTCCCTCCGCTCAACCTCTGCTGGACTACTATGTATCCCCACATCACGACTCACTTCAATGGGTGCCCGGTCATTCAGCTGTTCAGAACCCAGGCTCTGGAACTCCCTCCCCCCACACATAAAACAGTCAGACACCATTACAACCTTCAAGTCACAACTCAAAACTCACCTGTTCAAACTCGCACACAACGTCTAACTGATCACTGTTTTTTTTTTTTTTTATACTTTATTGTAGGATCATGAGTTATTTTTACATTGACATCTTCCTACAAACATTTTTTTATTTTTATTTTATATATATATTTATTTAAATGTAAACAATATAAATAAATGGATAAGTAACTAAATAAAATAAAAAAATAGGTAAATAAATAGAAAAAATAAATAAATAAACAAAACAAAACAAATCAATACTACATATAAAAAAAGATAATAATAATAAGATAATAATAATAATAGAATAAAAAACACATACAGTATATATATACACAAGTTAACTCTTCCAGCACTGATCACTGTTTTGATTGTTTTTTGTTTTGTTTTGTCTTGTTTTTGTTTTATTTATTTCTTATTGCTTATGTTTATTTATTTATTTATTTATTTATTTATTTATTTTTTCCACAATGTCTTGTTTTTTAAAAAATGTATGATGACTATATGCTCTGTAAGGTGACCTTGGGTGTTTTGAAAGGCGCCTCTAAATTAAATGTATTATTATTATTATTAATTAGTTTAGTTAACATGTTTTAATGTAGCTCAAAATATACATGTTAAAAATATACATAAATTGTGGGTGTGGTCATACGCCAGTAGTTTCTGCCCCACCGAAATGAAGGGGCACCGCCCGCTAGTGAGCCTAGTAACCTAACGGCTCAATCCAACATTGTTTTTCAAATGTATGTTGCCTAGCAACCGAAGCTGCCCGGTCTCTACGTAGTACGTACTCTCAACCTATGCTCTCCCTCTCATTCAACCCAGCCTGATATTAAAGCGAAATTTGGTATAAGGGTATGGAGGACCACAAGTGTCACGGAAATAGTAATAAAGAAATAGACTAAATAATAAAGTAATTCATTATTTGATCTTTTAATGGGCAATAAAAGAGGAATTAAAAAGAAATATTTACAAATTAAATATGAATCCATCAATAAGTAGCTCAAATTAAAAAGGGATTTACAAAAACATAAAACAGTCAATAAATACTAGGGATGGGAATCGAGAACCGGTTCTTGTTCAGAACCGGTTCAGAGTCAACCGATTCCTTGGAATCATTAGCAAGCCTGCTTAACGATTCCGCTTATCGGTTCCGGTCGCGGCAAATGCGTCATGACGTCACACACACGCTGCTTTTGTTTTGGTTCAGAACGCAGCAAACATGGCGCCGCCGAGGAAGAATCGCATTGTGTGTTCACACCAAACGCGACGGGGCGACAAGATCCCATACAAAGTGAACGTAGAGACGCGTATAAGGGAATTTTCGCGGGAGAAAACCGGCGACAAGTTTTTGTCGTGATGACAGCCAATCAGCGTTCAACAGCGTGATAACTGGGTGACATGTGTAACGTAACAGCCAATCAGCGTTCAGCCGTCAAACTCAGTGCAGTGCAGTCCGGGGTGACTGCGGCATGGAGGAGAAAGTGATTGTTGCAGTTTGCGACTCCCGGAGCTCTATATATAATAGTATACAATATATTATAATTGTATATATAATATCACGGCCAACAGCTCTGTCGCCTCCGGATGGCCGTAGCGCGGGGAGCTCTCATAGGGATTGGGCTTCTCGGGATTTGTTTACCGGCATTGCTATGGTTTCCGGTCTTGTGTTTTCCAACGGTTTAATAGGTAGGCCCATCTAATAAATCTCTGTCTAATCAATGCTTCATTTTGTTTATGTCAGTTGAATTTTGTTACAAGTTGAATGCAAATGAGCACTGTTAGCATTACAAAAGGCACAAGCTCTTACTTGGCTGTTTTCAGTCTGTGTTTTTAGTTGTATGGCACATAATGATGGCATATATTTTTATATATTTTTTCGTCTAGACCAGCCGTTCTCAATCTGTGGTACGCGTACCACTGGTGGTACGCGAGCGCACTCTAGTGGTACGCGGAGTATGAACGATTTGTTGAAGCAATTTTTTGAAGTTGAAGCAACCGTTAAAAAAAAAATCAGGGATGGGCGTGGGGAATCGATAACTCGAGTACTACTCGTTACAAATGAACTCGGTTGGTGGACAGGCAAACTCGAGTTTGCATACACACAAACAAACAAAGTTTTCTGAAGCAAATGTATCAATTTTCTGTGCGGCGCCACTAACGCATGCCGTGGGCACAAAGCAAATTAAATGTATCCATTTCTGTGTGGCGCGTTCCGTGCCGTGTGCAGGCACGCCAGAATTCAAAAAGTTAAGAGATGGTGGTTAAAGCAAAGCGCAGCGAAGAATTGAAATAGGCCTACTTTAAAGAAATAGGAGATCATAAGGTGAAATGTAAAATATGCAAAGCGAAATCGAGCTACCAGAGTAGCTACTACAAGTACTAGGCGGCAACATATGCTCCTGAAACACAACGGTGAGTTCGGGAAAGCAGACCCGCAGCAACCAAGTGTGTCGGCTATTTTAACCGCCGCAAGACGCAGCCGTAATCCCGGCCGTGTAGAGAAGATCACAACGCGTAATCCATAGTCCATTTGCTGCCGTTTTATTTGCAGCTTTAAATTATTTGCAATGGTTAGGCTACTTGTTTCGTTTTAGTTTTTTTTTAAACTGTTACAGGCCTTGGTTCGACGTGATTTAAATTGTGAGACGCATAGGCCTATTTATTTTTGTAAGGAAAATGTGTTTTGAACGTTTGCAAAAATAAATAATGAATACTCTGATAACGCTGACTGTTTTGATGGAGAATAAGCATTAGGCCTACATGTTTGGTTGGTAATATTGCCGTTCATCATCAGGCCTCTTCCTGCTGCAGTTGCGTTGCATTCTAAAAATAGATTTGATTAAACGAGTACTCGATCTCGATTGATCCTCGAGGATTTCCTTCGATCACTCGAGTTTACTCGTGCCCATCCCTAGGCCATGTACCCATCATATGCAATCATCTTAAACCTGCATTGACTAACTGCTGTGACGACGAGTAGGGGAAGCAACATTTTTGCAAAATCGTCCTGTGACGAGACGTTGAAAGTCTGCTTTCAGGGGCCAGACATTTCTGGAATTTTGGATGCAGCGACGCAGCGAATATCCTGCGCTTTCAGACAAGGCTGTGCGCTTTCTCATTCCATTTGCGACCAGGCTTCTCTTGGTCGCAAATGGTCGCAAATCTTAATTTATCCCCAAAAACGCAGCTGATCGGACGCATCACACGATTCGGAGGCATGCATCACATTTAAGGATTTTAAAAACTGATTCTTATTATTATTTTTTTTAAATGCATTCGGAAGAGAAGGGAGACTAGCGTTGCTCACGGGTTGGAATGAAAGGGAGAAAAGGGGACAGATTCAGTTTCGTACGGTGTGGAATGAGAGCTCGGGAAGGCACTATTGCGCAAGTACGCCTGCGTGCTTGCGCAATAGCATACTGCCCGAGAATGCAGTATCGCTGTCAAGGGGGATGATTTTGATCATTTTAATTCCAAAGGGGGATGCCATCCCCCCTCAACTTGTGTGCTGGAAGCAGGTTGGATACTGAACCAAGTCTGAGGCTAAAGCTAACCTCAATCGACCCAGACATCACACCCCTCCCACTAAGCATGATAGGCCTAATTTTCAATGTGTGCCTAAGTACATTCTCCTTCAAACCTAAACATAGTTTATATTCTGACCTTATGGCACTTACTGCAGTATTTTTTAATACTGAATACGTTGTTTTTCTATGATACACTTGTTCTTACTCATGATAGTTTGATTACAGTGTTATCGCAGTACACATGATTTCTCTCTTTGCTGCGCATGATTACTTATAACAGGATTGTTTGACTCCAGTATTTAAATATTCATGTTCAATTCTTTGAATGTTTTGATGCAGTACAATTTACCTCACATGATTGGTTGACTGCAGTTGTTAAAATTAATATTCAGTGCTCTGAATGCTTTAATGCAGTATACTTGTTAATAACCTCACTAGATTGACTGGTATGTTATATGCAAGATGATGTCCCCATTTGCTGGGTAGCCCTATTGAGGCAGTTGTTCAATTGTTAGTATTATCCCGTTGCAAGTGTTTAAATACAATACATGAGTTATAGACAGTTGGTTGCTTCAGTCAAGTCAAATTATGTGAATAATAAATCGTGTTATTAATATTAATGCCTTCTGTGTAAACTCTATGTAGTTATAGGCCTACGCACTTTATTTTAATTCCGGTGGTACTTGGAGAGCCAAATCATTTCTAAGGTGGTACTCATGGTAAAAAGTTTGAGAACCACTGGTCTAGACCAATTGAAAATGTACAATTTCCTAATACTAGAAGCACTTCTGATCAGCAGGGCCGGATTAACCAATGGGTTTTATGGGCACGTGCCCAGGGCCCCGCCCAGCCAGAGGGCCCAAGACTCGTCCGAATTTTTTTTAATTTATTTATTTATTTATTTTTTCGGGCGGGCCCCTTTAAGTTGCGAATGAGTCAATATCAGCGCACGCCGGTTGCCTCGGTTTCAATTAGAAACGTTTACTCTTTATGGAAACTGACAATTTGACCAGTATCCGTGAACAGGCAGAAGTGCTCTGCATGTCATACCCATCTGATTTAGATGTCGACTTGGCCAATGAAATAATCCAGTTCAGAAGCTTCATACAAAACGAACAGGATAAGTCTCCTCAAAAGCTTTTGAAGATGATCTTAAAACAGGGTCTGCAATCAACTTTCCCAAGCGTTTTTATAGCTCTCCGTATTTTTTTGACCCTGCCTGTGACAAATTGTGAAGGGGAACGATCATTTTCACATCTGGCCAGAATTAAAAATGAGCTTAGAACGACACAGACGCAACAGCGCCTCAGCGCGCTGTCACTCATGGCCATCGAGACGGAGCTACTCAGGAGCCTGGAATTCGATGAAGTTATCACTGACATTGCTAATAGGAGAGCCCGTAAGAAGTTTTTCTAACAGGTGCGTCTGGGAGGGAGACATAAACATATATATATTATTTCTCATTTAATGTTACATATTTGTATTCAGACTTACTTCTGTTTACTAACTTCTGAGTGTAATGTATTGCCATTCATTATATAGACATACCCTGGCGGAGAGGAGTACTAGTTTAAGGATCAAGATGAAAGAGAGGACAGAAGTGGGGAAATCAGAAAGACAGACAACCAGACCGTGATAGGGGATCCTGAGTGAAGAAAGGAGACCAAGGGATGATGCCATTGCCAGTCACATTAAAAAACTCTATGTTCATATGTTCATTCAGCAATTCATAAGTTGATAGGCTAGGCTAGTATAAACTGAATAAACAAATCGAATAAACAAATAATTAAAGTATTTCATTTTGATGGTGATGGTTTTAGCATATCATTTAGCTTTGTTAAATGTTTCTTTGTCTTGTTTTAGCATATAATGCTTTGTTGATAATATGCAATCGAAACATTTCTGTTCTGTTGTGACATAGGCTACAATAGGCCTAATCATTAATAATAAAAAACACCTGCCACAGCACTGGTTTTTTTTTCGGGGGGGTGCATCCAACATTTGTGCCCAGGGTCCTGTGACTGCTTAATCCGGGCCTGCTGATCAGATATTAAAGAGATTTAATACAAACAAACACATTTATACTTATTTTCTCACCCAATGAGAATCGATAAGAGAATCGATAAGGAATCGGATCGATAAGCGGAATCGGAATCGTGAAATTCTTATCAATTCCCATCCCTAATAAATACATCATTTAATAATATCATAAATAAATGATGCAATTAAAAAATCGATTTTAAAATGCAGTTTAAAAAGAGAAATAAATAACTGGATTCACAAATTGAATTAAGAACACAGATTTTAATCAGGCATTTAAATGGGCGATTTCCTTGGCATTTGCATTTCCATTTCCCCGCTGCTTTTCCTTTTCCTATTAGCTATTCGATTAGCTTAGTCATTTAGCTTCTCCTACTAGCCTCTCCATTTAGCTTTTCCTTGACACTTTGGTCCTTGCGCTGGTAAGACGAGGTAAAGCAATGCAAATTAGCCATGTAACAAGCTCTCTGATTGGCTATCACCTGGCATGTCATATGCAGACCTATGACATGGATGTGGGAAGGAGAAGGTGTTTTTTATTTAAAGGTTGGGTATGGAATTCGCTTTTTTGGCCATTTTTGCAGAATTACTTGAAATCCTTACCATAACCCACTTACAGCCACTGAGTTAAAAGTACTGACATGAAAATTAAACAAGTCAATCATCTGTGGAACGGGCAGGGCTCGAAAAACTCCAGCCAATGATTTCCATAGCCACCGAGTTGCATTGGACAGTAAGTACGTCAATCAAACGGCCGTACTGCACTCCCCCTCCCCCGCGCGCGACCCCTTCGTGCAGTACTCGTGACCCAGAGCAAGCTCCTGTTTGTTGTTATCCTGCGGTAGCTACTGGAACTAGTTAATCCACATTTGGATCTAGCAGTAGAAGACAATTTCCATGGCAGACAAGACGCCACCATCCCCATGTTTTTTTTTTTAATGTTGCCATGTTGTTTAACGAAAACCTACGCTAGCCTGGCTCGCTCTCGCGCATCTGTGCTCGCGCTCGTGCATGATTGCGCGTCCAAGTACTTGGAATGGGTGGAGTCAGAGTCAGCGTTGAAGGAGAGGGGGTAGGACCATTTGAGTTGTGTATTTTCAAAATCTGCTGGCCTTTCGCAAATCCCATACCCAACCTTTAAGCACTAAATGGAAGAAACACGGAATAATACAATAAATGCCATAATTAATTTGGCTGACTATGTCGACAGTAATGTTCCAGATGACTATGACTATGCTCTAACGAGGTTGCTTCAGCTAAGGGAAAACTTGGAAGCATCCAGCTGCCATTTAGAGGACGCTGTTCGGGCCAAGTTTGATGAGGAGGAGCATTTAATTCGCCAAATTGGTAACATTTCAGAGATTCAGCCCTGTCTTGACATACAAAGAGACCAGTTAAAGCTGCAGATCTCCTTCAGAATCCCGCGCAGGGAGATAGCAAGACGTTTTGGTGTGTCTTTGAAAACTCTCCATCGCAGGATTGCACTGCAGTCAAGCCAGCCGACCCATCGAGATCTGCAGTCAAGCCAGCCGACCCAGTTTTTTGCTGTACCTGTTTATACTAGCCATTACGGTAATAGCGTCTCAGAACTAGTTTAAAATAAAAGCATTCGTCGGGTACATACATGGACAGGGTACATACAAAAAGACAGTCAATAAAAGCAAATACTATCAAAGGAAGTGTATTGTGATATTTACTTTAAAAATAATAGCCCACCAAACGTTCCAATATGAGACATATTACATATGATTTTGGATTCGATTTAAAAGAAAATGCCCTGTTATTCCATGTTCATTTCACTTCAGGGTAATAGTTCACGACCCCATAGGGTCACCCAAGAAGTTTCAGAACATTCTGATATGGAGTTTCAAAATAAAAGCCCAACAAACATTCCAATATGAGACTTATTACATATTATTTTGGATTCGATTTAAATGAGACATTAGATATGATTTAGGTATGAATTTGGATTACATTTAAAAGAAAATGCCCTCTTATTCCATGCTCATTTCACTTTATCTAGTGGGCTTTTAATTTGAAACTACGAATCAGAATATCCTGAAACTTCTTGGGTATCACTACTTTTACTATCCATATCAAACTTCGGTTTTGGCGTATCAACTTCGTTATAGCTCGGTCGCTATCTTAAAGCCTCAATTTGGAGAAAAAAATATATTTTAATTAAATTCGGCCGGTTGGCGGTTAAACCAATAAAAATAAAAATATTTAGAAATATTTTTATTTTATATATTATAAATATTTTTATTTTATTATTTATTTTCTTTAAAGTTATTTTCCCAGCAAACTGGCCTGTTCCCCTAGAGGAACCGTATGGGGAATCCAAGTTGAATCAACTTGCCCAAAGGTTCAGACTTGATGACAGAAAAATTCTTGAAGGCTATAGGGATTTTAAGGATAACTCAAGCATCATTCCAGAAAACCTTGCACCACTCCTGAATATCGACCATCTCATTCCAGTTAGCACTGCTGAGTGTGAGAGGGGGTTCAGCTTAATGAACATCATAGTGTGCCCCCTGAGATGCAGTCTGCACTTGGTCACAGTGTCGTCCTTGATGTTTATTCAAGTGAGTGGCCCACCACTCAAAGTTCAATCCAACACGTATGTGAAGTCCTGGCTGGTGAAGCACAGGGGAACCATGAACCCCAGAACATGCCCCTGCAAGGCAGGACCTGACGTGGAGGACAAGGAGGCCCTCTGGGCACTACTGTGAAAAGCATGCATACTAATACACACACATACACACATGACATAGATAGATAGTAGGGATGGAACGGTTTATGAAAACACTCCGAACCGTTCGGTTCGACTGTCTCGGTTCAATTCGCGTGTGTTCCGTTCGGTTCATGCACTGCTCAGTGGCGGCGCCAGAGATCTTTTTCTGGTGGTGCTATGGGGGTGCTCGGCGTTTTACTGAGGGTGCTATGAAATTAGGGTGATAGCATATGAGTCTCATTTTCTCTACTACAACACCTCCCCACCATATCGTCACATATGTTTACACGTTTGCTCTCTAACGGGTCTTTGGGGTACATAAAAAGCGCCATTCAAAACGATCGTATTATTATTGTCATTAGGCTACTTCTGACGGACGCGCACAAAGCCGCGTTCATCTCCGACGGTCAAAATGGATGCAGCATGTTATAGATAACGTAATCCCAAATAGGCTACTTCACTTACTTCAGTGTGTGGATTAAAGTTTGCGCCAGATGACTACCAGGTCACCACTACCATGAGCGACAAATTAAACTAAACATACCAAGTTCAATACACTTCTAACTAAAGACGGCAGATTAAAATGTCAGATAGAATTAATTTAAACAGGCAAAGAGTCAGAAATGCTTTCAAAAAGAGTATATTATTTTAGGTCACAATCAAAACATGAATGAAACCAAACAGTAGGCACTCAAAACCACAATAATAAGAGATCAAAAAGTGTATCAAAAGCGTTCATGCTTAAGTCACCCGGGGTGCTAGCATCATGGCTAGCAGCGCCCTCAGTAGAGGTGAAGGGTTGACTTGGACCAGGACGTTCCTCTTCTTCTACATCAGAATCAGAATCCACTACCTCTTGCATTCTTTCTTCCTCTTGAACGTCTTCTTCAACTCGAGGAATTTTTCGGATCAAATACCGATCCATTTTCGTGATTTTGTGAACGCTTGACTTAAAATTGACCGATCGCCAGGATTACTGTTACTTAGCCTACTACTCATTGAACAATCACGTTCACGCACGCAACGTGTCTGTGTCGTGCTACGTGAACAATCTGTTTATTTCAATCTGTTATTTTCTTTACTGATTAAAATATTATTATCACACAATACATTTAAAAAAAAACTGAAAGAATGAAGCAGTCTGACACTTGGTACATCTGTACCAAGTGAGAGAGTTTTCTCTACAGCAGGAGACATTGTCACTGCAAGTAGATCTCGTCTTTTGGCAGAGAATGTGGACAAACTGATCTTCTTGCAGAAGAACATGAGAATACAATGAGTAGAGCCTTGTTGTTTAAGCAGTGCAGTATGTGTTAGTTTGGTTTATGCTATATTTTATATTGATGATTATTTACTGGATTATTTATTTTGTTAATGAGATAACACAGTGGCACTTTAAGTTTGTAAGAAATCCAGCCTTATTTTTCTTTGATTGTTTTTCAAACACTGCACTTTCAGTTCAAGAGAAAGTTTTGAGTTTTGAGTTCTGTTTACCAAATAAATGAAGCACATGTTGGAACTAGCAATGTCTCCTCTCTTGCAGTGCCAGAATCTCAACCTAAGACTGTCACAATGATGTATCAAATGTCAGACTGCTTCATTCTTTCAGTTTTAACTTGACTATACAAGACATAATAGATTTTCCTAATAATCAACATATACCGAACCGAACCGAAAACCGTGACCACGAAACCGTGAACCGAACCGAACCGTGGATTTTGTGAACCGTTCCACCCCTAATAGATAGTTCTTAATCTACACATACTTTTCTTTACTGTTGAAATTTGAATAACTTGAATAAACTACATACACATTCATTGACTGTCATTGATTGATTTAATATGACTTTAATTGATAACATAATGGAATATAGCCAGGCTAGCCTTACAGAGTCGCAACACTTTGCGTTGTGTCGAGGTCGGTCTGATCACAAAATTCCTAGTTTACCCACCTCTAATTTGACCACTACAGCCCTGGCGTAGCCTAACTAGTTTGTGAACGACCCAGAGAAACGCAACGCAAATTCAATGTGAACATGTATGAGGCTTTAATAAAATCCAAGACGATTTTTAAATTCCGCCACACATTTTTTAAAAGTGTCTCAAAAAGAGGGCATATCCGGGCAAAAGAGGATGTCTGGTTACCCTACGTACGGGAAACCCATTTGATTCCTACCTGTAACACTGTTTAATAGCAGCCCAAATTGGTGAGCGCTATCCTGGTAATTTCTCTGCGTGAGAAATACGAAGTGTGGTGGCGTGTGAGCGTGTGCATGGGTTGAATTGCGTGTGTCTCACGCCGAATGCGTGAGACTCGAGAGCCCTGTTACTGGTATATTATCCCGGATGCCGGACAGTCGCAGTTCAGCAAAAGTGGCGTAGAAGAAGAAGGGGGAACTGTGGAGCGCCGTATGAATGTATTAAATATGCAAATTTGATCGGACCTGACTGGAAAGTATTACCCGACACAGTGGCGGGTGAAGTGACACAATTCACCCGCCACCTTACAAATCCACCCGCAAATGGCGGGTGGCGGGCATTCATTTCCATCCCTGACGCACACACACGCACACACACACACACTTACATTTTTGCCTGACTTGGAAACATCAGTGCCAGTAAAGTCTGATAACAAGAACCAGGATTTATGGACGTTTGATAGAAGCTGTATCTTTATGATCTTTGTTATTCCTCACCTCTTCTCAATAGACTGATTTCCATCTTTAAACGTAGCAGGAGGATCCATAGACCAGCCACTCTTCATAGAGACACAGCTGGGACCAGGGGAGTCTGCTCTCTGCTGCTGGACTCTTCTAGAAAACAAGAACCAGGATTTAAGGATGTTTAATAGAAGCTGTACCTTTATAATATATGATGAATCCTCACCTCTTCTCGATGGACTGATTTCCATCTTTAAAGGTAACATGATGTTCCATAGAGCTGTCACTCTTCATGGAGACACAGCTGGGTCCAGGGGAGTCTGCTCTCTGCTGCTGGACTCTTTTAGAAAACAAGAAACAGGATTTCTGTAAGTTTGATAGAAGCTGTACCTATACAATCTCTAGGGATGTCAAGTTCTGGTCGGTTGGTTGACTGGTTAATCGATATGCACTTGTTGGACCAAATACTCTTTAGTCGGACAATGGCTGGTGTTCCTTTAATAAGAACAAAGAGCTTCTTAATCCATTATTTTAGGGCCGGGAGGGACAAATGCAGACCGATGTGTTTTATATTTGAGTGACGGACTGTATTGTGTTAGAAATAACATTAATTATGAATGAAAATAAGGTTGAAGGCTCCATAGTTTCTGTTTTAATAATCAGATGGTTTAATAAACTATAAGACTTATAAGACAAGAGGTCAAACCCCCGGGTTTCTCAACGTTGAACTGGCCCATAAGGAAGACCGCTAGTCCTAACTTACTGAACCTTTACTCCGCAATTAACTCATTGATTGCAACCAAGTCATCGATCTGGCAGCATTTGTTTAAAAAGGACGACAAAAAAGCATGCAAACGGTAAAGTAAGTTTGTGGGCAGATCAGCTAAAATGGTGGCATGAGTACTTTTTTCTTAATACGTCTGTGATTCTTCATCCCCCTTCGTGTTTAACGCTCGCTAGGCTTTGAGTGGGAACACATCAGAATTGGCTTCTTGTCACGAATCCCAGCAGCATCCAGTGGGCCCCGTTATATTACACACAGATAAAAGCTATAATCAATTCTTCGGTGGTGTCGTCTATAAACGACGCTGCCCGACGCTCCGTGGCTCGTCCGCTGTCTGCTTCATATTGAAGCTCTGCCCTAACCGAGTGGACTCGGACCGAGAGGGTCTGAAACCCACTGCCCTTCTCCAAACAGCCCTTATGTGATGTTGAGGCTAGCAGGTAGAGTACAACGCACTGCGGTAGATTCTGTTGATCCAGAGATAACGTGCACATTGTTTTATAATAATCTTTTCACCATCGACCAATCGATTGGTCAGAGAGTAGGTTGAATTTAAGACTACAGCCCAAATCATCATCTCTAATCAATGCTTACCTTTTCTCAATAGACTGAATTCCATCTTTAAAGTTAGCAGGAGGTCTCATAGAGCGGTCACTCTTCATGGAGACACAGCTGGGTCCAGGGGAGTCTGCTCTCTCCTGCTGGACTCCTCTAGAAAAACCAGAACCAGGAATAATAGACGTTCGATAGAAGCTGTATCTTTATGATCTGTGATAAATCCTCACCTCTTCTCAATTGACTGATTTCCATCTTTAAACTGGCCAGGATGATCCATAGACCAGCCACTCTTCATGGAGACACAGCTGGGTCCAGGGGAGTCTGCTCTCTGCTGCTGCTCTGGGCTTCAACACACACACACACACACACACACACACACACACACACACACACACACACACACACACACACACACACACACACACACACACACACACACACACACACACACACAGCTTTTACTCAGACTAATGATGGGGTCATGATGCATCATCACTGCTGAGCTCTGAGATGGACAACAGTCACAGACAGAGAGATCCTCTTCTTACCTCTTAGCTTTGCTCCGGCGGCCATGTTCCCCACACAGAGTGGTCTTAGAGGTAGGACCCCCCTCCTCTATCACCTCATCCATAGTAGACTGGAGAAAAAACGTTCCGTCCCATACGGCAAAAAGTTATAAAGTATAAATGTAAGGGAAGAAACTGAGGTTAAAGTGTTTATAAAACACGTTAATCAGGTGAAAGGTTTTCAAAGCGGAGAAAGAAAGGCTCCTCGCTGCGACGGACCGTCAGATGAGGAAGAAACTTAGCTGAACCGCCCCTCTGAGCGCATGTCAAATGTTTCCTGGGAAAACGGGCAGCATGCGCGCGCACGCACGCACGCACGCACGCACGCACACACGCACACACGCACACACGCACACACACACACACAGAACTGTTGGAAGGGGAAGTACTTGAGGAACCGAGAGCAAGAGAGAGATAGATGGAGAGAGAGCGAGAGAGAGAGAGAGAGAGAGAGAGAGAGAGAGAGAGAGAGAGAGAGAGAGAGAGAGAGAGAGAGAGAGAGAGAGAGAGAGAGAGAGAGAGAGAGAGAGAGAGAGAGAGAGAGAAAACAGCAGAAGTGGAGAAGGAGGTGAACTAGTATATGAGCTCTTTTGAAGCATGATGTCATCTGTACCTTTACATGCAGAAACCCGGTCCAAA